>NW_007247094.1:6094-63062 GCF_000164805.1 Carlito syrichta
AAGATCTCACCCTTTTCCTTCCTCTCCCAGCTTCATCACATCTCCCTGGGCATTCAGTTCACAGCTGGATAATGGGGTCTTCTGTCTCTGATCTGCCCTCCAGGTCTGTTTCACTTGTTGCTAGGGGCAGGGGGAGTCAGTCAGACACTCACCAGTCTGCTTCTTGGGCAGTTCTGCTGTCTACAGTTCTGCAGTTGGCTCAGGGTGGAGGGTGGGCCATCTGGGTTTCCACATCTGCCATTTCCCACCAGGGCGTGTGCACTGGGGCAATGTTCTCTGAGGTTGCAAAGAACACCCCAAACATAACACAGATATATCACCTTGTGTCAAATTTCATTTTGCTTTTCCACAGAGGTTACCCTGGAGCACTTCTCGGTCCAGGTATTAGAGAACCTGTTCAGTTTCTCTGCCAGCTGCTGTTCCTGTCACCAATGAAGTCAATGGCTCCCTCTATATCAGTTACCACAGTCTCTGGATCTCGGACCCAGTGGCAAGACTCTGGAGCCCAGTTCAGGCTCAAGGTGGCTTCTCCTTGCTGTTTTCTTGGGAATCTGCCTCAGGTTCCCTTGCTGCTCTCCCTCCGTGGTCATTGTTGCCAGGATTCAGCAATCTGCTGTGCTGGGGTTGGCAATCACTCCAGCCACTCTTCCCAAAAAAAGCTCTGCTGATTTTAGAAAATGGTGTTCAACTTTTTTGTTCAAGGATGTGCTAGGATCCAAGCAGAAAAACTGCAGCACAAGCAACTTCACCAGGAGGGTCCTGGCTACTTGCTCCCGAGTCCCCACTCAGTCAGCCTTTCACACACCCAATTACACATAGAAACACTTGCAGAATTGTCCATATGATCACTCACACACAGGGAGTAAGGCAGTCTGACTGGTTAAACCTCTATCTACTTGGAAATTCCAGGGAATGCTTTATAATTTTCCTCAGCTATGCTTTACACATATTTGTTATATATTTTTATGAATTTATTTCTATTTATGTTATTTTATATTCTTGCCATTGTGACCTCTTCCATTTGTGAATGATTATTTTTTGTACATATAAAGGCTAATATATCTATCTATCTTATATTCCAATAACCTACTGAATTATTTTGGGGGGGTAGATTTTCTATCAATTTCTTTGTGTTTCCAGGTGTAAAACATTCATTTTTGTCTTCAATATTTCTGCCACTTTTAATGACCTTTGCTAAACCTCCAATACAATGATAAATGAATAGCACTAGAAATCATGTGTTCTTAGTGCTACTTTCTGACCTCAGTGGAATCAACCTAGTGCTTGAGCAACATGAGGACTTTATTTTGCAAAGTTAGGAGAAATCTATTAATTTCTACTTTTGAGTATTTTAATTTAGTATCAATATTTTTTGAATTCTTCCAAATATATTTTTGTAACACTGAGAGCATCACTTTATTTCTCTACAAATATGATGAACTATATTAGTAAGTCTTCTCATATTGAATCATTTCTGAATTTCAGACATAAGTCACATGTGGTCACCACATATTATTTTTATATTATTTCTTGGCTTTTTGCTATATTTTAATTTAGATCTTTTCATCTGTAAGCAGATTTGAGGTTCTTTCTAGTGTTCTTGTGGTTCTTTCTTCAGGATATTTTAGAATCAGTATTTTATTTGATTTATTGTAATCATTTGGAAATTGTACTTTTTTTTTTTTTTTTAGTTGGAGTCTCACTCTGTCACCCAGACTGGAGTGCAGTGGCTACTCCCGGCCACCGCAGCCTTGACCTGCTGTGCTCCGGCAATCCTTCTGCCTCAGCCTTCCAAATAGCTGGAATTACAGGCATGCGCTACCACACCTGGCTGATTTTTTGATTTATTGTAGAGATGAGGTCTCACTGCCCAGGTGGGTCTCAAATCCATGGGCTCAGGCAATCCACTCACCTCAGCCTCCCAAAGGCGTGGGATTACAGGCTGAGCCACCGAACCCGGCTAAAATTGTACTTTTTTAATACCCTCGAGTTGAATAAGTATTGTAGATGTGTCTAGCATTTAAAAGAATAGAAAAATCTTATAGTCAATCTGATTATTTTATTGGTTTCAATTGCTTTTATTAGTAAGGAACTCTTCTTAAATTATCTCTTCCCGTTTTTTGTTTTATTTTATTTTTGAGTTGGAGTCTCACTCTGTCACCCAGACTGGAGTGCAGTGGCACGCTCCCAGCCACTGCAGCCTCGACCTGCTGGGCTCCAGCGATCCTTCTGCCTCAGTCTTCCAAGTAGCTGGAACTACAGGCACACACTACCATGTCCAGCTAATTTTTGATTTATTGTAGCGATGAGGTCTCACCAAGTTGCCCAGGTGGGTCTGAATCCACGGGCTCAGGCAATCCACTCACTTCATTCTCCCAAAGCACTGGGATTACAGGCTGAGCCACCGAGCCCAGCTAAATTATCTCTTTCCTAGAGAGGACTTACTAGAAGCTGAAACCTCGCCTGCATTAAATGTATTTATGTACCAAATCCTTACCCCACATCTATATAATAAGGCAAAAAAAAAAAGATTTTCTAATTCTATTATCTTCTCTGAATTAATCAATTTATTTATTGACATATATTTGAGCCAGAGTCTCACTCCATTGCCCAGACTGGAGCACAGTAGCATAATCACTGCTCACCACAGCCTTTGCCTCCCAGGCCCAGATGATCCTTCCACCTCAGCCTCTCACATAACTGGGGATAGAGGTGTGCATCACCACATCTGGCTAATTTTCTTAAATTTTTTTAAAGATGAGGTCTTGTTTTGTTGCTCGACTGGTCTTGAGTTCTTGGGCAAATTATTCCTCCTGTTTTGGTGTCCCAAAATGCTGGGATTGCAGGCATAAGCCATCATGTGCCTGGTCATCTTCTCTGAACATATAAATTTTATTATGTTAAGAATAATTTGTTCTTATCATTATTGTGTTACACTAAAACAGCCTGTCTGAAAATAATAAGTAAATATGTGTTTCTTTCCCTTTATCTATTTCAGAGTAATAAGTATGTACCTAACTACTATGAAAGATATTAATATATTTTTAAAGTGAGTATAAACTTGAGTTATTTGTATATATTTGATGAGATTGAATCCACTGTAGACAATATCTTAATTCAGGTGAAGCCCACTACTTTTTAGCTCCAGTGTTCTTGAGTCAGAAGCTCATAAATTTTGAGAGATTCCTTGCTGGCAGGGTAGATACACCTTACGGAATATAAGCAGCAAATAGTTTTACTCAACTCAAATTTGCCTTTTACTTTTTCCATAGTATTTCCTGTCTATTGATTGTTCTCTACTTTTATTAATATATCAAAATTCTTGTCATTTTTATTCTAATTTATACTGCCTCATTTTATGAAGGAAATCAATATATTTTATTATTTTTTTACCATATAGAGGTTTCTTTTTCGTCATTTATCTCATTATAAAATATACAGAATAAGTCTATTCATTATAATTTTGGTAAAAATTTCCATTTCCCAAATACCACATATTAATGAAATAATTCCTACTGTAATTTTTAGTTTGCCAACTTTAAAAATTATACTTCTGTGCAATTCTGAGTTTTTTAAAAATATGTTTTACTTTAAAGGGGTATAATTTAGGATTAGATATACAAGTAGGCATTGTACAGATAAAGTTTGGACCTCCTTTTGGTCCCCATTTTACCAGGTTTGAGGTCACATAATCTTATTAATGTGTGTCCCCCACCCACCCCTGGAAGTATACTCCTACTGCCAATTGCTTTCTTATAGTATTATGGTAAATGTTCAGGATATTTCTGAGTTTTAACTTCAGTGGTTATCAATCAGTTCATGAATCAACATGTCTCATAGGGTTATCCACCTCCTTTTGTTTCTTTTTAAGAGTTCTTGGGACTATTCTAATTTATTCAGTCTTTTATTAGATTATCTTATTGATATATAATGGATGCATATTATATTTGTTTTTTTTCAATAACATTGCTATCCCCCAAATCTAATGAAAGTAGCTATATAGAGATAAAGTAAATGTATAAACTAACATAGGGATAAATGTCATTTCAATAATATTTTGTTGTTGCTTTTTACCCAAAGGCATGAAGGAATTCTTTATTTCTTTATAGCTAGTTTCCTATATTTTGGGGAATGCTTTATAATTTTCCTCAACTAGGCTTTACACATTTTTGTTATGTACTCCTGATTATTTTATTTTATTTAATATTTTGGTAATTGCAGCCTCTCCCAGAGTAACTGGCAAATGATTATTATTTCTACATATGAAGGCTATTGTTTTTGTATATCTATGTATATACCCACATTTAACTTACTGAGTTCTTGTAATTGGTAGATGTTTGTATCGATATCTTTCTATTTCCAAGTGTACAAGTACATCATCTGCAAATATAGATTTAAATCTTTGTTTTCAATTCCACAACCAATAAAAAAATTTTTTTTTCGAATTAGATGATGTTGAAGTTTAATTAACCTTTTAAAATGTATTTAAGGCAAATTTTATCAACATTTTCCACAGTAACATCTAATCATAAATAATTTATGGGGACTAAAATAACACTATCTTTTAAAATAAACTTTTTAAACTGACATATAATAACTGTATATGTTTATGGGATATATAACGACATTTCTATTTTTTTTTTGAGTTGGAGTCTCACTGTGTCACCCAGAATGAAGTGCAGTGGCCACTCCCGGCCACCACAGCCTCGACCTGCTGGGCTCTGGCAATCCTTCCAACTCAGCCTTTCGAGTAGCCAGAACTACAGGCGTGCGCTACCATGCCCGGCTAATTTTTGATTTATTGTAGAGATGAGGTCTCGCCAAGTTGCCCAGGTGGGTATCAAACCCGCGGGCTCAGGCAATCCACTCACCTCAACCTCCCAAAGTGCTGGGATTACAGGCTGAGCCACCGAGCCCAGCTCCATTTCTTTTTTTAATCAATATTTTTTATTATGATATTGTGGGGTACAGTTAAGGGTTAGGTATACAAAGATGTTTTGTTCAGGCCCCCTTGTTGATAAGAGGTGTCTCCCCATCCCCAGACAGATGTTTACTATGATTAGTCCCATCCCCCTTCCCCCCATAGTTTCCCACCACTGTCAGTCATTTTCTTATGGTAGTGCGTTGGATAATCAGGGTCCATTATATGAGTGAGAACATGTGTTACTCAGATCTTTGTTTCTGTGAGAGGTCACTCAGTATTATAGACTCTAGTTCCATCCAGGTTGCTGTGAAATTTATGATTTTGTTCTTTTTTATGGCTGCATAGTATTCCATCGTATATACGAACCACATTTTGTTAATCCAGTCCTCTTTTGATGGACAGCAGGGTTGGTTCCAGGTTCTTGCTATTGTGAACAATGCTGCGATAAAAATTGTGTGCAGGTATGTTTTTTATAGAGTGATTTGTGTTCTTCAGGGTATATTCCCAGTAGGGGGATTGCAGAGTCATATGGGAGGTTGATGTTTAGAGCTTTTAGGAATCGCCACACTACTTCCACAGAGGTTGCACTAGTTTACACTCCCACCAACAGTGTAGGAGTGTTCCCTTTTTGCCACACCCTCTCCAACAATTATTATTTTCTGAGTTATTGATAATTGCCATTCTGACTGTGGTTAGGTGGTATCTCAGTGTGGTTTTGATTTGCATCTCCCTGATGATAAGTGAAGTTGAGCATTTCTTCCTGTGTCTGTTGGCTGCTTGGATGTTTTCCTTTGTGAAGTGTCTGTTCATATCTTTTGCCCATTTTATAATGGGGATGTTTGTTTTTTTCTTTTCAGCACATTTGAGTTCCTTGTAGATCCAAGATGTTAAGCCTTTATCAGTTCTGGAGTTGGCAAATACTTTTTCCCAGTCTGTAGGCTGTCTCCCTGCTCTCTTGATGATTTCTTTGGCTTTGCAGAAGCTTGTCAGTTTAATGAGGTCCCACTTGTCTATCTTATCCCTTATGGCCTGTGGGTTTCGAGTTTTGTTCAGGAATTGGATGCCAATTTCAATTTCCATGCAGGTATGTCCTTCATTTTCTAAGGTTCTTATGGTTTGAGGTTTTACATTTAGGTCTCTGATCCATTTGGAGTTAATTTTTGTGTATGGAGAAAGATAAGGGTCCTGTTTCAATCGTCTGCATGTTGTCAGCCAGTTTTCGCAGCATCGTTTACTGAGTATGTTCTCCTCTCCCCAGTGGTAGGTGGTGGAGGCTTTGTTGAATGAGAAATTGAGGTTTTGTTTTGGAATCTCAATTCTATTCCATTGATCTATATGCCTGTTCCCATACCAATACCAAGATGTTTTGATGATTGTAGCTTTGTAGTAATGTTTGATGTCTGTTAATGTGATACCACCTGCTTTGGTTTTTTTTTTGCTGAGGATTGTTCTGGCTATTCTTGGTCGTTTATGTTTTCATATGAATTCCTTTGTTTTTTTTTGGTCCTAGAAGAACGTTGCTGGTAATTTGATAGGTATTGCATTGAATCTGTAGTTTGCCTTAGGTAAGATGGACATCTTCACAGTGTTGATTCTTCCAATCCATGAGCATGGGATATTTTTCCATTTGTTTGTGTCATCTTTGATTTCTTTGAGCAGAGTTTTGTAGTTTTCATTGTAAAGATCTTTCACATCTCTGGTTCAGAAGATGCCAAGGTATTTCATTTTTTTGTGTGGCTATGGTGAATGGAAATGTGCTTTTTATTTGGGTTTCTGTTTGTTTATTATTGGTGAAAGAAATGCGATTGTCTGTTGCACATTTATTTTATATCCTGAGACTTTGCTGAAGGCCTTTATCAGTGTAAGGAGGTTTTTGACAGATTCTCTTGGGTTTTCAAAGTACACGATTATGTCATCTGCAAAGAGAGATAATTTTCTCTTTTCCTATTTGGATAACCCTGATTGCCTTCTCTTCTCTTATTGCTCTAGCCAGGACTTCCAATACTATATTGAATGGGAGGTTTGAGAGTGGGCATCCTTGTCTTGTTTCAGTTTTCAGGGGAAATGACTCCAATTTTTGTCCATTTAGGAGTATGTTGGCTCTGGGTTTCTTGTAGATGGCTTTTACTACTTTGAGGTATGTTCCCCATATGCCAGGTGTTCGAGGGCTTTTGTCAAGAAGGGGTGCTAATTTTATCAAAACCTATTTCTGCATCTAATGATATAATCATGTGGGTTTTGTTTTGACATCTGTTGATATATTTAATTACATTTATGATTTTACAAATGTTGAAGCAGCCTTGCATCCCAGGGTTGAAGCCTACTTGGTCATCATGGATGATTTTTGAGATGTATTGTTGAATCCAGTTTGCTAGGATCTTGTTGAGAATTTTAGCATCTATGTTCATCAAAGACATTGGCCTGTAGTTCTCTTTCTTTGTTGAATCTTTACCTGGCTTGGTATCAATGTGATGTTAGCTTCAGAAAATGGTTTGGGGAGGATTCCATCTTTCTCAGTTGCCTGAAATGCCTTCAGTAGGATTGGAATCAACTCCTCCTTAAATGTCTTGTAAATTTCTGCTGGAAAGCCATCTGGTCCAGGGCTTATTTTTGTAGGTAGTTTTCTTATTTCATAGTCAATTTCTTTGATTGTTATTGGTCTATTTAGGGTCTCAATTTCTCCTTGTTTCAACCTAGGTAGGTTGTGTGATGACAGAAAGCCCTCCATTTCCTTGAGGTTTTCAAGTGTGTTTCCATATAAGTGTATATAGTAGTCTCTAATGATCTTTTGTATTTCTTCAGGGTCAGATGTGACTTCATCTTTTGTGTTTCTGATTGTGCTTATTTTGGTTTTTTCTTTCTTGTTCTTGGTCAGTCTAGCTAGGGGACCATTGATCTTGTTTATCCTTTTGAAAACTTTTGGTTTCATTGATTTTTTTGTATTGTCTTTTTGTTCTTCTATGTCCTGAATTTGGGCTTTTATTTTGGTGACCTGGATTCTTCTGCTGAAAATAGGGTTTTGTGGTCTTGCTTTTCCAGCTTCTTTAGGTGGCTTATTAGTGTGTTAATTTGTGTTCCTTCTATTTTCTTCATGTGTCTTTGCAGGGATATAAATTCCCTGCTTACTACAGCTTTTAAGGCGTCCCAGAGATTTTGTTAATATATTTCTTCGTTTTTATTTGTTTCCAGGTATCTTTTGATCTCTGTTTTGATTTCATCATTGGCCCAGGAGTTGTTTAGCATCATGTTGTTTAGTGTTCATGTCTTTGTGGGTTTTAGGGGGACTTGTTGGTGTTGATGTTTATTTTTATTCCACTGTGGTTCAAGAAGGTGCATGGCAGAATTTCGGTCCTTTTAAATTTGCTTATGCTTGATTTATGGCCAATTATGTGGTCGATCTTAGAATACGTTCCTTGTGGTGATGAGTAGAAAGTGTATTCTGTGGTCTTTGGATGGAATGTTCTGTTGGTATCAATTAAGTCCATTTGGTCAAGAGTCACATTGAGGTTCTGGGTCTCATTGCTGATTTTTTGTCCTGATGATCTGTCTAGCGTTGTGAGTGGGGTATTAAAGTCCCCAGTTATTATGGTGCTGGAGTCAATATCTTTCTTTAGTTTTCCTAAGAGTTGCTTTATGAAAGTTGGTGCACCTATGTTAGGTGCATGTATGTTTAGGATAGATATTTCTTGTTGATGGAGCAAACCATTTATCATTATGTATGGCCCTCTGTGTCCTTTTTAATTTTTGATACCTTAAACAGTATTTTGTCTGAAATTAGGATCGCTACTTCTCCTTTCATGTTCAATTTGCCTGAAAATTTGTTTCCCATCCTGTTACTTTGAGTCTGTGCATGTCCTTTCTAGTGAGATGGGTCTCTTGAAGGCAGTATATTGTCACCTGGTGATATTTTATCCATTTTTCCATTCTATATCTTTTCGGTGGTGCATTTAGTCCATTCACATTCAGGCTAATTATTGAAATGTGAGAATTCGTCCCTATCATTGAGTTCTTATAGAATTGTTCTTCCACTTGGTTTATTGTCTTTCTCTTGGTTTTGGGGTTGGTTCATGTGTATTTTATTCTTTTTCCTGTATTCTTGTGAAGAACGTTGTTCTTTTTTTCCCCTTTTCTTCTGTGCTTAGTACTTTCTTAAGTGTTTCATGTAGAGGTGGTTTGGTGGCAGTGTAAGTTCTTAGGGATTGGATATCTGGGAAAGATTTTAATTCTTCCTCACTGATGAAGCTTAATCTGGCTGGGTAGGTTATTCTTGGTTGAATCAGTTTATCTTTTAGGATTTTGAATATAGGACTTCAAACTCTCCTAGCCTGCAGGGTGTCTGTAGATAAATCTGCTGTTATTCTAATAATTGGTTTTCCATGGTAGGTAATCTGGCCTTTTTCTCTTGCTGCCTTTAGGATATTTTTTTTTATGCTTACTTTGTTTAGGTGAATTATTATGTGTCTAGGAGTTGATCTTCTCATTTGTTTTCTTGCAGGGGTTCTCTGAAGCTCTTGTGTTTGAATTTCTGCATCATTGATTAGATAAGGGAAGTTTTCTTGAATGATCTCATGGAAGGTTGGTTCCAGTGTGTTCTCTGTCTCTCTTTCTGCCTCAGGAAGGCCAATTATTCTTAGGTTCAGTCTCTTGAAGTAATCGCTCATCTCTTGAAGCTTTTTTTCTGTCTTTTTGAGCTTGTTTTCTGTGTTTTTTAGAGTTTGGGTTAGTTCTATATTTTGGTCCTCAAGCTCTGTGATTCTTTCTTCTGCTTTGGTAATTCTGCTTTCCATGCTTATCAGTTTGTTATTTATTTCATCCACAGTATTCTTTATTACTGTTATCTCAGATATCAGCTCCTTTCTAGTTTCTTCTTTAGTCTCGTCAATTCTTTTTAATCTCTCTGTTAATGTCTTTATATCTAGGTTTGTAGTTTGAGACCAGTCATTCTGGGGGCTCATCACTGTTTTGCATTCCGAAGTCAGTTTTCTCATTGTCTGCCCTCACAGGGGTCTGGGAGAGACCCATATTCTTCTTTTGGTTTTTCTTCATTTGTGTAGATTTTTATCTCCTCCCTGGAGCAAAAGGAGGTATAAAAGAGAAAAATAATGGAGGAAGGGGGGTCAAAAGAAAGTTAGAAAGAGAGAAGAGTGAGAGGGAAAACAGACATACATACCAACTAACAAGTGAAAAAGAGACACAAGACTGGAGAGAGTGAAAAAAAAAAAAACACAGAGGGATAATTCCCTAAAGAATACTGGCAGCTACACAGAGACAGACCAATAAGTTCATGAAACAGATAGTATAAGTTAGAAAGCAAACAATAGTAAGCAAAATATACAGTCAGAATGATAAAACCAAAGGTCAAAATAAGATATCAGACTAGTTTTGTAATCTTTCCTTAGTGGCTAAAGTCACCTGAGCTCTGAGCGCCAGCCTCTCCCCTTTGTTTGTTGCAGGCAGCTAGCCTGCTGCCTGGGAGGTCTGTGACTCTTAGTTTTCTCAGTCTGTTCATCATAGGGGAGGGGATTTGTCTCCTGTTAACGATGTCACCGTGGGTACCGAAGTGGTGCCTCTTTCACTTTCACTTTTAGGGATGCTCGTCTGGGTCTCTGGGCAGGATTAGCTACACAGCTAGGTGCTGGATCCAGGGTGTCACCAGCAGGCTGTGGTGGAGGAGAGGGTCGGGCATTCCCTCCTCTGGAGCTGGAAGCCTTGGATCAGCATCTTACACAAGCTTGGGGTTCTGCTCTCTTACACAAGCTTGAGGTCTCACGCTGAGTGCCTCAGCCAGGGTGGGCCCGGGACTCCAGAGCTCCAAAGCTCCAAAGGGCAGGTGATGGCCCTGCGTCCCTCATTGGGCACTTCAGTCAGAAATGGGACCGGTATCTCTGAGGGGTGGGTGCCCAGAGCCTCCCCAGGTGACCAGCAGTTTGATGCTGGGTGCTGGGCAAGACAACGTAGTCAAGGAGGGAGCTGAGATTTGGGACTCCTGAGCAGGTGGGAGTCACAAATAGTGGAGCAGCCACAGCTGGGGCCACAATATCTGACCCTGTGTGGGACTGAAGGTCCCTAGGACTCATACCAGTGTGGCTGGCGGTGGGCAGGGGCTGTGGGAACTCACATTGGGAGAGTCTCACGAATCCACCTATGCTGTCACCATCTTGTAGAGGAATCCCCCACAACCATTTTAAATGGCCTTGACTAAAGAGTCAATACAATGATAAATAAAGAAGACAAGTGATCATGTGTTCATAGTTTTGTTTTCTGGCCTTAGTGGAGTCACCCTAGTGCTTCCTATGAGCAAGATCAGAACTTTGTTAAGTTAGAAAAGATTCATCAGTTTCTAATTTTGTATACTTTAATTTAATGCCAATGCATGTTAAATCCTTTCATGTGTGTTTTTGTAAGTATAAGTAGGATCCTTTTTTTCTGTATCTACATATATGATTAAGTATATTAATGAATTACCTAATTTTGTATCATTTCTGAATTCCACTTTATGCAGTCAGTCATCACATGTTATTTTCATATTATTCTCAGCTTTTTGTCATATTTAGTTTAGATGTTTCCATCTGTAAGCAGATGTGAGGTTGTTCTCTACTATTCTTTTGCGACAAACTTTAGGAAATTTTAGTGTCAGTATTTTTTTGATATATAATAATCATTTGGAAATTTTACTTCTTGTTCAATGTATTAATCCATACCTAGTATTAAATGAGTAGGTATGGATTATCTAACATTTAAAGGAATCAAACAATCTGCCTGAAAATCTGATTCTGATGTGTTTATTTGTGAAGAACTCTTATAAAAATTTCTCTTTCCAAGTGAGGGCTTGCTAGAAGCCCCAAACTCACCTGCATGCAATTTATTTACGTGGCAAGTCTTCACATGTACTGAACAACTCTAGCTTTTTTTTTTTTTATAAAAAGCAAACCTTGGTATTAATATGAAGCTGAACAAACTGTGGTTTATCATAAAATACAAAACTATTCTTCATTAAAAAGAAAGGAAGTGCTGAAAAAAATATCTTTCTTGTATGATTATTGTGCTGTATACATAATCTCTATTGAAGTCAATATTGGTAAAGTATATTTTTCTAGGAAAAGCACATTTTATCAGGGTTTCCTAATGAATTGGCATTTAGTCTGGGAAATAGAGAAAATATGTTCTAATCAATTATTAGCATCATGCTATTTTTTTTTGCACTGACTCAGTTGAAAGTCTTTTGTGTGTAGCTTGTCATTTTGCCTTCCCATCCACAAATTAAATTCTAGATTCTGGATTCTGAGTATTTAAAAATGATTAGATTGGGGGAGGGGTAAGAGACATTCTCATGGAAGCAGATAATCCAATGATATCTATATTCTTCTGTCTGTCCTTCATGAAAATGGTCAGACCTCAGCATTTTCTGCTCTTTCTATGGGAGACCCTGCCTGCTTACAGGAATAGTGGAAAATAGGTCCCAAACATTCCAGTGGTCTTTTTGGATATACTCACCAGAAACTTCTAAAAAGATTATGGGAATTCAAAAGTTTTTCAGAACTATCTCAGCTTCCCAAGCATGAAGCATCATCACTCTTTCAGGTGACATGATAACTTTAGTTCTGTGGAGAGGTGAGGACACAGAATCCCAGACCCATATTTCAAACTCTGGCTTCCTTCCCCCTGCATATGCTTTGGCTGTTATGATTTTTACACTTGGCTCATGGCTCTGACAGCAGGGAAGAGACTGACATTTTCTACTTTAATCTAAGGGCACAGTCTCTAAGAGAAAGAGTCATATCGGGAATCTGGGTAGGTGTTCATGTCTGGAAAAGGATCTCTTTTGGGGTAGAAACTGGTCCAGGGACAGAACTACACAGGAAGGACTAGTTCCTGAAAGATGAGCTGAACTTTAGAGAGAGACTGGTGGCCCAAGAACCTAAATGTACCCATGACTGTTGCTAAGATATTTTCAAAATATTGTCATTAAAGGAATTTTTGTTGTTTGATTCAAGGGTTGGCAAAGTCTGAATGCTAATGTACATTAAGAATGTAATTTCAAAATTAATATTCTGTTCACTTTAGCCCAATACTTTTGTACAGAATAGGCTTTTGAAACAATATCTCTGCAAAAATAAGAGATGTTTTCAAGAGGTGTATATTGATTTTTGTAAAAGCTCTGTGCATGGGCTAATGGATATGATGGAGCTAATTGAACTATCTAATTTGAAGCAAAAATAGTGTGATCAAATAGAAATTGCTGGAATATAATATTTGTAATATAATTTTGGTTTGACATAATTAATGGGGACAGTAAATGTGTCTGTCCTGAACACATCTGTGGTCTATTGATCATGGGGGACGATTTTTCTTCCTGAAATTTAGAAAGGTCATTTAGAAAGGTCATTTAGAAAAAAGTTCTATAAGAAAGGAAATATGCTATAAGAAAGAGACTGGCAGTAGCTGGAAATGACCTGGCGTAGGTGGTCACCTAACATCATAAGAATACCTGAACTCAAACCAGACAAATTGGGAACCAAAGGGGGCCTCAAACTATAGCTGTACAATGACCACTTGTATACCCAATCTTGAAGTGTACCCCACATCTTTAAAATAAAAATTGAAAAAAAAGAAGTTTGCATTACAATAGAGGATTTCAGACAGCAAACAATTAAATACATAATTAAATACCTTTTTATTCTAAAGGAATAAATAAACTTAAAATATATACTGTAAGCAAAAAGCAGTTTTAAGATTAACATATTTAGTACTATATTTTCTCTATTTTAAAAACTTTCAGTGTTACTTGCAAGTTCACTACTGATGTTTTTTGCTTTTCAATTTATTAAATGCACTAGATTTTGTTGTTCAAATTCCATTTTGTACACTTGTGCTGTATTTTGGTAAGGTTCTCATATCGAATATTAATTCAAGTTTCAGCTGGTTATTTTAAAATAAGAAACATATAGTTATATTATCTTTAAATAAGATTAATTTATTTTTTACTCTAAAATTTTTCTGGCTTTTGTGTTTTATGTCTCAGCTTTTAGTGCACAACCAAATCTTGTACATTATTTCTATGATGGAATGCCATGGTACTTTTTGGCCCTGCCAAAAAGTAAATGGATTTTGGGAGGGCCATCCTAACATTTGTTCACATCAAATAAAGTCATCATATAAATTATTCATTTCATCTACAATTTAGTTAAAACTCTGAAAATGTATTCATAAGTTATATTGATCTACTTAATACTTATACAAAATTGGAAATTTATCAAACGAAATTTATATTGTAAAATACATTTGAGATATGGCAAGGTATTTATAGATATATAGTCCTGTATGTGTGTGTGTACTAAAAAGACAACTAAGTAGCTGTTACAGCATAACATAGTACTGAACATCATGTCACTGTAACCAGGCAACTCGGGTTCAAATTCTGACTCACCTGTCTAGATTGAGATGAGTCACCTGACCTCCTTGTGATTAAATTTTCCTAGTTGTTCAAAGTAGAATAACATTAATCTCTATAAAGTTGTGAATATTAAATGTTGGAATAGGTAAACCATTAGTAAAAGTGATTCATACATTGTATGTGCTATAAAAAGAAGCACAGGAGACTTGGGAAAGTATACATATGTTAGTTTTTAATTCTTGGGGGGAAGCAATAGTAAGTAGAGGTGTTACTTCCCATCCAAATGTAACCCATAACCCATGAGTCCATGTTGAGCCCTCTTTTCATTGAATATTGAGTGCTGGAAAATGGCAAAATGGTCTCTGAAGATTTTAAAATAGGAATGATCTTTGTATTCTAGGTAGTAATTGGAATCCTGGAGAACTTTTCACTCATATCATTAGATGGTCCTTTACTTTAGAGAATGCAGGTCAAGATACACAGATTTGATTCTCAGGCATGTGACTATAGCCAGCTCCTTGATCATTCTCTCTAGAGGAATTCCAGAGACTATGGAAGCTTTTGGGTTGGGACATATTATCACTTATTTTGAATGTGAAGTTCTTTTGTATGCTCACACAGCGTCCAGGGGTGTTTCCCTTGGTGCCTCCTGCCTGTTGATTGTTTTGCAAGAGGTAGCCATCAACCCCAGAAACTACAAGAAGTGGGTGGAGCTTAAAGCCAAAGCCCCAAGGTTTGTTGGCTCTCCCAGTATTCTGTGTTGGGCCCTGCATGTGCTGGGAAATATCACTTTTTCTATTTATAAAACTGAAATATGAAGCAAAAAAAATCACAAAGAATGGAATTTGGATATTGCTCTTCATTTCTTGACAATATTGTGACCTCAATACATACAGCATTGACAATTTTCATGATGTCCTGTGTTTGAGACTCATAACCTGTGCCAGCAGCTCCATGGTGTCCATTCTGTTCAGGCACAGACAGTAGGTCCAACACATTCAAAGGACCAAGGTCTGCCCCAGATCCTCTTCTGAGACCAGGGCCATCCAGTGCATCTTTGCCTTGGTGAGTACCTTTGTAGTATCTTATGCCTTTGTCATCAACCTTTGTGTTTATTAACTCTGACATTTCCAATTGGTGGATGGTGAACACTGTTGTAATAATCACTGCATGTTTTCCAAATATTAGCCCTTATGTTCTCATGTTCCACAACCTCGACATATCCAGGTTCCACTGTATCTTCTGTAGAAGAACTACACAATTCTCTTATCTCATAAGAAAAATGTGCATTGTTTGTCTGGCATCATATTCAGTCTTTGATGCACTCAGATCTCAAGGAATCTTAAGAACAATTATGGACAAAATTTACAACAGAGACGGGTGAAAATGACAGACCAAGACTGGGATAACATGAAATAGTAAATATAAAAGGCCATAGTAAATGATATGTTATGCAATTAATATGTAAGTATTTACATTTTATTTTTGTCTATGGCTGCCATGGATAAATATGGATTTCATAAAATCTTCCTGAAATAATGTACAGGCATTGGAAATGTCTTTGAATATGTTATGTTCAGTCTGAGATATTTAATTTTCCTAAGATGTTGGAATTGTATGGATGGCCACATAAAAAAAGCATGTTTTAATATTTTTTGTATTTGACCTCTCCAAACCTCACGTTGAAATTTGATTTCCAGTGTTGGGCATGAAGGCTAATGGGAGATGTTTGGGTCATGGTGTAAGATCCCGCTGATTGGCTTGGTGCTATCCTTGCAGTAATGAGTGAGTTCTTGCTCTATTAGTATCTGCCAGAATTGGTTGTTCAAAAAAGTCCAGCAACTGCCATTTACTTACTCTCTTGCCATGCACTCTCCACACACTTCTGCCATGAGTGGAAGAAGCCCATAGCCCTCACTAGATTTAGATGCTTGTTCCCTGCTTCTTGTACAACCTGTAGAATGGGATTAACAGTAGCAAATATCTGTCTGGGGATGGGGAAACACCTCTTATCAACAGGGTGCCTGAATGAAACGTAATTGTACACCTAGCCCTTAACTATACCCCACAAAACCATAATAAAAAATATTGATAAAAAAAGAATTGAGAACCAAATAAACCTCTTTCCTTTATAAATTGCCCAGCTTCAGATACACTTTTACAGTAAACAAACAGATGAAGACAGTAGATTTTCAAGAAACTGTAGTTGGGGATTATGGCCCTGATGTTAATGCTAATGATTTGTGGAAAAATCTTAAAAAGCACATTTTTGGTTCTGTATGCATTGGAAATTTGATTGTGAACACTTTGTCTTACATCCTGAAAGAACCTGTAGATATTTTAAATATAAAGTTTTGAACATAATATATCACTAAAATAAAATTTACATTATTTGAAGAGATGAGATCTCACCATGTTACCCCAGTTTGATCTTGACTCTTGACCTCAAACAATCCTCTTGCCTATGTCTCCCAAAATGCTGGGACTCCAGGAGTGATGCACTGCTCCTGATTTGAAATATAATAATGGTTTGGGTGGAAGTTTAGTATATTGAAATATTTTCAAGTGAATGTTTGAATAATAATCCACAAGGGACAAAAAGAAGATATGTCAACTGACATCTACAAAGCATGCAGATAAAAAGGAACAAATACATAGAGATTTGATATGTGGGGAAAAATTAAATTAATTTTGGGATATTCAGAATGTCGATTGTTCCACAGAAAGTCTTGAACAGAGTTGAGTACACAGGAATAAAAATGTTTTCAATACAAACTTTTTCATTTCAACTTGAGGAAACAAATTTATAAAAGAAATGTCATCCTAGAGCAATAGATGAGCATCAATTTAGACCTAAAAGACATGAGTTGATTATGTTAATAAGGAGTTTGACTGTTATTGAAGTCACCAAAAGAGCAAAAATAGACACCTACAAAAGAATCCAAAAGAATATTGCACAAACATTGGAAATATTTTAATACGGTCCTCTGTACATCATTAGCAGTCATATGTTTTTATGTAAATATTTTATTTTTGAATAATTTTAGATTTTGGAGAATATTTTCAAAGATGACACAGAATTTTCAAATGACTCTCAGCTAGTATCACTGATTCTCACATTTTGCTTTGGCACATTTGTCAAAACTGGGACACCAACATAGGTACATTTTATTAGCTAAACTCTAGATAATTTTGTTTAATATTTTGCCAGTTTTAATACTGTGATTTTTTCCTTTTTCACCATCAATCAAGTATACCACATTATATTTAGTAACCTTGCCTCCACAGTATGTTCTGCTCTTTGTTTTCCTTTGTTTTTTATGACCTTGGGAGGTTTGAGGAGTACTGGTTCAGAACTTCTTAGAAGATTCCTGAAATTGAATTTGTCTGTTTTTTTCTTATGGGTAGAACATTTTATGGCTATGAGGAAGAATATTACATGTCATCACATCATCTAATGTCAGAAGTTTCATATACTTCATATGAATAATTTATGGTGATGTTATTCTTGACCAGTTAAGGTAGTTTTTGCCAGGTTTTTTCACTATGAAGTTACTGTATTCTATTTTCCATACTTCATTATTTTGGAATCAAGTTGGAGAGTTTTTAAGCCTAGCTTAAACACAAGTGAGTGTGTGTGTCTGTGTGGATAGGTACTGAATTAAGCTCTGCCAACTAGAGGAATAGTTATCCACATATATTACTTGCCATGCTTCTGTTAATAGTAAGGGAAATTTGTGTTTTGTCTTCCATTTGTTTGTTTGTTCAATTACTTATTTATATCAGCACGATCCCATTTACATTTATTGTATACATTGTAATCTAATTCAGCACTAAGTAATTACTTTAATATTAGTTAATTAGTTAAATTGCTGCATCTTTGGCATTCAATATGTGGTATAATTTTTTTAAAGTATCTGATTTTATCCTGGATTCTGAAACAGAGCTTCAAATACTGTTGAAATTTCTTGAATGATAAGAATGTCTTTGCCATAGTAATGAAAGATCTCATGGTAGGAGGCCTTAGAGAGTGTCTGGATGGGGGTTGGTCACCAGCAAAGACAATCATGTAATTAGAGGGTTGGAATTTTCAGCTCCCAGACCTGCAGGGAGGGAAGGAGACTGAAACTTGAGTTTAGCCCATGGTTGATGACTCAATTGATCCTGCCTAGGTAATGAATTCCCAGTAAAGACTCAACATTGAGGCTTGGTGGAGCTTTCAAGTGCGGAAAAGATACCAGTGATCTAAAAGGCTATTGCACCTTGATTCCACAGGGACAGAAGCTCCCATGTTCCCATATAATTTCCCTACTCCTGCCAAGAACCAGCCACTTCTCCAAGTAATCTTCTCTTAGATCTTTCAGTGCTTGCCTTATGCATTTATTCATCTGGCTGCTTATTAATTTTTTTATAATAAGATTGTGAATGCTAGTATTGTACTATCCTGTGTTCTATGAGTCATTCTAGCAAATTATTTAATAAGAGAGAGTTGTGGGAAGTCCTGAATTTCTCTTTAGCCTAGCAAATTGCAGTTGGAGTGGAGATGCCTGATGCTTGTAACTGGCATTTGAAATGGGGAAGTCTTGTGAAGGACTTTGACCTGTGACATTGGCTTGGGGCAACAGAGTCTCAAAAGTTCCTGAGAAAGTGCACCAAGGATGGATTAGTTACAATTTAGTTTTATAGGTTTCTGGGGGACAGGGATTGTGGGTCAAATTATAAGGCATACATTGTTCAGCCTAAAAAGGTGGGAGGTCTCCAAGTGGAACTTACAACTCAGAAGTAAGTTCTGGAGATTTTCTAGTTAGCAGTTGGTTGAAAGATTTCAACTTCATCTACAGAAAAAGTCAGTACAAATAAATTCTTCAGTTAAGGTAAGGGGGTTTACTATCTGTTGTGTGATGCTTTACAGTGTCAGGTTGGAAAGGAATACACAGCATACTAGGTTAATAAAGATCCTGTTTAACTATATTGTATGGTTTGTAGGGTGGCACTTAAAACCCTTGCATTACCTTAGGTTTTATTTATAAATTGGTATCTCATTTCCACAAAGATATTATTCTATCAATGTTTTGATCTCTATTTTAATTAATACTGGTCAGTTGTGGCTAAACTCCAAATGGGAGGGGAGATAAGAAGACACGTCTGACCTCCTTTATCATCATAGCTGTAAATTTGGTTTTTAGGGTTTTTCTTGGGTCTCCTTGGCCAGCAGGGGGCCCGTTCAGTCAGATGGGAGGCCTTGGATTTTATTTGCAGTTTATACCTTTTAACCTGTGTGGTCTGTGGTAACACTAAATGGTGCCATAATTTCATTATTGGCAGGACACTCAGTTGGCATTGAAGAATTGGTATCAGAATATAGGTACCCTTTTAAATTATCTCCTTTGTTTGTTTAATATGACCCCAATCCTTTACTCTTCTAACATTTCCTGACTCTTTTTTGTTTTTTGCCATGAGACAATTCTTAAGGCTTATCTTGTATTTTCCCAACCCCTGCATAATAACCTGTGACATTTTAAAGTAGACTTTTATTGGAGAAAGGCATTAGAAATCAAGATGTGGGGACTTCCGGCAAGATGGCAATGGCACAGGTGGGACTGTGAGAATCTCTGCAAAAGTGAGTTTTCATAAAAACTCTCACTTTACCCTGTGCCAACTGTGCTGCTCCAAGGCCTGGAGGCCCTCAGTCATATGCACTACTTGGCTGCCATGGCTGCCGCCACTGCCGCTGCTGCTGATACACCCCAGGTGGCCCTAGGCTCCCAGGCACATGGAGCTCTGGGCTCCCTCTCAGGCTGCACTGCCACACCTGGTCCAAAGCCACCGCCACCTGCAGAGCCCTTCAGTTTCTGCCCAGTGGAGTTCTGGGCTCCCTTGCCTACTGCATTGTCCCACTCAGCAACAAGCTGTTGCCATCTGCAGAGGCTCTCAGCCACTGCCTTGTAGAGCTCCAGGCTCCCTCCCTGGCTGCACCACCCCACCTCACCCCAAGCCACCGCTCCCAGCCCCATGGAGCTCCAGGAACCCTACCTGGCTGCATTGCCCCACCTGGCACCAAGCTGCCACCACACACAGAGGCCCTCAGCTCCCACCCTGTAGAGTTCTGGGCTTCCTCCACAGCTGCAACACCCCACCCCATCCCAAGACACTGCCACCTGTGAAGGCCCTTGGCTCCTGCCCTACACAGCTCTGGTGGCCCTTTTCGGCTGATCTGGCCCAACCTGGCCCAAGCTGCCACCACCCGTGGAGGCCCTCAGCTCCTGTTCCATGGAGCTCTGTGCTCCCTCTCTGGTGGTCCATCCCCAAACTGCCCCAACTTACCACTCCCCATGGAAAACTTCAGCTCCTGCCCTGTGGAGCTCTGGGCTCTCTTGCTGGCTGCTGTGCCCCTTCCACAGCCACCCTGTACTACACTGACCACTGAGCTGAGGGCCTCCACGGGTGGTGGCAGCTTGGGCCAGGTTGGGCCAGATCAGCCGAAAAGGGCCACCAGAGCTGTGTAGGGCAGGAGCCAAGGGCCTTCACAGGTGGCAGTGTCTTGGGATGGGGTGGGGTGTTGCAGCTGTGGAGGAAGCCCAGAACTCCACAGGGTGGGAGCTGAGGGCCTCTGTGTGTGGTGGCAGCTTGGTGCCAGGTGGGACATCTCACACCCCTCCTCTCTCTACTCACTCCAGGCCACAGCAGGATCAGAGAACAGCTGGAGCTCCAAGACCAGGCAGAGACCTGCATTGCCCCACCCAACTCTGCCCAGCCTCCAGCTTGAGACCCAAGAACAAAGGAAAGCCACACTGTGGCATGCTGACCCACAGTGCCCAGCCTGCCCCAGCTGTAAACATCTTCAGTAGAACCAGAGATTATCTGGAGCCCTGAGACCAGGCAGAGACCTACATTGTCCCACCCAGTTCTGCCCAGCCTCCAACATGGGATCTAAGACCTCATGTTTGTGTAGGGGAATAGGACATTATAAGGAAGTTGGTCAACTTGTGTGCCTGTATGATTGTATGTTCTAGTTTTTTTGTTGTTGTCATTGTTTTTTGTTTGTTTTTTCTCTTACTCTTATCTGTCTTTGTGTCTATTTTCATTTGTCAGTTGGTACCTTTGTCTGTTTTCCCTCTTACTCTTCTCTCTCTCCATCTTCTGCTTACCCCTCTCCCTGTTCCATTTCATTTCTTTTTCTTACTCATTTTACTTTCAGGGAGCAAACATATACCCCCCCACTGCATGGACAGATTGCAACTCAGTGAGAAACAGGTTCCAGGGCATTCATACACCTGCCAGTGAATGCTAGGATCTGCAGATAGATTTTGAATCACATCTCCCCCTTAGTTAAATCTCAAAACTGCAAAAGGTATAGCCACCCACCTACAGTCCAACTTCAGAATTGAATAAAGCCAGACGATTCACACAAGGAAGAATAGGAGATTGAGCAAACAGAAGTAAAAGTAACCTCACCAACCCTGAACAACAGATTTAAAGAAGGAGCAAAAAGGAAAAATGGGGAGGAAAATCTACACAAATGAAGAACAACCAAAAGAAGAATATAGGCCTCACACAGATCCCTGGGAGATTAGATACTGTGAAAATAGACTTTGGAAAGCAAACAATGAAGAGCCTGAGAATGACTGATCACATACTACAAACCCAGACATCAAGACATTAATAGAGACAATAAAAAGAATTGAGGAGAGACAAGAGGAAAACAGGAAGGAGTTGATAACTGAGATAACAGCAGCAAAGACTACTGTGACTGAAATAAATAACAAACTAATAAGCATGGAAAGCAGAATTAGCCAAGCAGAAGAAATAATCTCTGAATTATTTCTTAAGGACCAAAATATAGAACTAAAGCAAACTGTCAAAAACATGGAAAAGAAGTTTAAAAAGACAGAACAAAACATTCAAGAGATGAGTGATTACTTCAAGAGAATGAAAGCAAGAGTAACTGGACTTCCTGAGGCAGAAAGAGAGAAAGAGTTCATTCTGAAACAAAAATTCCATGAAATTACTCAAGAAAACTTCCCTCACCTCATCAGTTATGTGAAAATGTAAACACAAGAGATTCAGAGAACCCCTGAAAGACAACAGATGAGAAGACCAATTTGTGGGCACATAATAATTCCCCTGAACAAAGATAGTATAAAAGAAGAAATTCTAAAAGCAGAAAGAGAAAAAGGTCAGACTACCTACCAGGAAAGGCCAGTCAGAATATCAGCAGATTTATCTACAGAAACACTACAGGCTAGGAGAGCTTGGAGTCCAATATTCCAAGTTCTCAAAGATTTACATTTTCAACCAAGAATAACCTACCATGCCAAGTTAAGCTTAATCAGTAAGAGGGAATTAAAATATTTCCCAGACATCCAATCTCTAAGAACTTACACCACCTCCAGACTACCTCTACAAGAAACTCTTAAAAAGGATTAAGCAGAGAAGAAAAGGAAAAAAGAACAATGATATTCCTTACAAGAGTACAGTAAAATGACTAAAAACACAAAGGAACCAACCTTCCCCCGAAAAACAAAACCACCACCACCAACAACAACAAAAGAAGAAAGACAACAAACAGACAAGTACAACAACAATTCTATAAAAACCTCATGACAGGGTAAACCCTCACATTTCAATAATTTGCCTGAATGTGAATGGACTAAATGCACCACTGAGAAGACATAGAATGGCAAAATGAATAAAATATCACAAGGCAACGATATGTTCCCTCCAAGAGACTCATCTCATCAGAAATCAGACTCACAGACTCAAAGTAAGATCATGGGAAGCAAAATTTCAGGCGAATGGAACACAAAAGAAAGCTAGAGTTGCAATCTTAATCTTAGACAAAATACTCATTAAGCTATCAAAAATTATAAAAGGTGAAGGTCACTATATAATGATAAAATGTTCAATCCATCAAAAAGAAATATCCTAAACATATACGCACCCAACAAAGGAGCACCAATGTTTATAAAGCAGCTTCTAGGCTAACTTGAAAAACAGATCGACTCCAACACTATCATAGCTGGGGACTTTAATAACCCACTCACAACTCTAGATAGATCATTAAGAGAAAAAATCAGCAAGGAGACCCAGAACCTCAATGAGACTCTTGAAAAAATGGTCTTAATTGATACCTAAAGAACATTCCGCCCAACGACTAGAGAATATGCATTCTACTCATCACCACATGATATGTACTCCAAGATCAACCACAACATTACCATAAATCAAACATTAAAAAATTTCATAAGCTGAAATCTTGTCATGCACCTTCTCAGACCACAGTAGAATAAAAATAAATATCAATACAAGCAAAGTTCCCCTAAAACCCACAAATCCATGAACACTAAACAGTATGACACTAAGCAATTCCTGGGTCAATGATGAAATCAAAAGAGAATAAATGGTACCTGGAAACAAATGAAATTAAAGAAATATTTTACCAAAACCTGTGGGATGCCATGAAAGCATGAGTAAGATGAAAATTCATATCTTTACAAACACAAATGAAGAAAATGGAAAGATCACAAGTTAACAGCCTAACAAGTCACCAAGAAAACTGGAAAAGCAAGACCACCAAAACCCTAACTTCAGCAGAAGAATCCAGATTACCAAAATAAAAGCCCAAATCCTGGACATAGAAGTCAAAATGATAATACAAAAAATCAATGAAACAATAAAACTGGTTCTTTGAAAGGATAAACAAGATAATGGTCCTTTAGCCAGACTGATCAAGAAAAATATAGAAAAAGCCCAAATAAACACAACCATAAACATAAAAGATAAAGTCACAACTGTGCCTAAAGAAATACAAAAGATTATCACAGACTACTAATGTACAATTGTATTGAAACAAGTTTGAAAACCTAAAGGAAATGGAGGACTTTCTGACATCACACAACCTCCTTAGGTTGAAGCAAGAAGAAACTGAGATCCTAAATAGACCAATAAAAATTAATTAGGTTATAAGAAAGCTTCTTACAAAAAAAGTCCTGGAACAGATGGCTTTCCAGCAGAATTCTACAAAACATACAAGAAGAAATTGATACCAATCCTATTGAAAGTATTCCAGGCAAATGAGAAAGATGGAACCCTCCCTAAATCATTTTATGAAGCTAACATCATATTGATACCCAAGCCAGGAAAAGACCCAACAAAGAAAGAGAACTACAGGCCAATATATTTTCTGAACACAGATGCTAAAATTCTCAACAAGATCCTAGCAAACCGGATTCAACAACACATCTCAAAAATCATCCATCATGACCAATGAAGCTTCACCCCCTATATGCAAGTCTGGTTCAACATTCACA
Source organism: Carlito syrichta (assembly GCF_000164805.1). NCBI lineage: Eukaryota > Metazoa > Chordata > Mammalia > Primates > Tarsiidae > Carlito > Carlito syrichta. The sequence goes on from NW_007247094.1 coordinate 30,723, forward strand.
AGACCATAAACATAATTAAATATATCAGCAGATGTAAAAACAAAAACCACATGATTATATCATTAAACGCAGGAAAAGCTTTTGATAAAATTCAGCACCCCTTCTTGATAAAAACTCTCAAACATCTAGGCATAGGTAGAACAGACCTCAAAATAGTAAAAGCCATCTATGAGAAACCCACAGTCATCATACTCCTGAACAGACAAAAATAGGAATCCTCTCCCCTGAAAACTGGAACAAGACAAGGATGCCCACTCTCACCCCCCCCCCATTCAACAAAGTTTTGGAGTCCTAGCTAGAGCAATCACAGAGGTGAAAGTGATCCAAATGAGAAAAGAGGAAGTCAAGCAATCTCTCTTTGCAGATGACATGATTGTATACCTTGAAAACCCTAGAGAATCTGCCAAATACCTCCTTGCTCTGATAAAGGATTTTGACAAAGTCTCAGGGCATAAAATAAATGTACAAAAGACAATAGCATTTCTATGCAACAATAATAAGCAAACAGAAACCCAAATAAAAAGCACAATTCCATTTGCGATAGCCACAAAAAATGAAATACTTTGGCATTTTCATAATCAGAGATGTAAAAGACCTTTACAGTGAAAAATACAAAACACTGCTCAAATAAATAAAAGATGACACAAACAAGTGGAGAAATATTCCATGTTCATGGACTGGAAGAATCAACCTCTTTAAGATGTCCATTTTACCTAAGGCAATCTATAGATTTAACGCAATACCCGTCAAATTACCAGCAACATTCTTCTCAGACCTAGAGAAAACAATACAGGAATTCATATGAAAACATAAGCAACCAAGAAGAGCCAAAACAATCCTCAGTTAAAAAAAAAAAGCAGGAGGTCTTACACTGCTAGACTTTAAGCTATATTATAAAGCTACAATAGACAAAACAGTCTGGCATTGGTACAAGAACAGGCATATAGACCAATGGAATAAAATTGAGATTCCAGAAGCAAAACCCCAATTTCTCAACCAACTCATCTTTGACGAAGCCTCCACCATCCGCTACTGGGGAGAGGAAAACCTATTCAGTAAATGGTGCTGGGGAAAAAGGCTAACTACATGCAGAAGATTGAAACAGGACTTCTACCTATCCCCCATACACAAAAATTAACTCTAAATGGATCACACACCTAAATGTAAAACGTCTAACTGTAAGAACCTTAGAAAATGCAGGAGACACTCTTATGGAAGTTGGTACTGGCAACCAATTCTTGATCCAAACCCCAAGTGCCCAGGCTATAAGAGATAAAATAGACAAGTAGGACTGTATTAAACTGACAAGCTTCTGAAAATCCAAAAAAAGACATCAAGAGAGCAGGGTGACAGACTAAAGACTGGGAAAAAAAATGTGCCAGCTACATGTCTGACAAAAGCCTAACACAAGGATCTACAAGGAACCCAAACATGCTGAAAAGAAACAAACAAACAGCCTCATTACTAAGTGTCTAAACATAGAAATATAAATTTCTCAAAATAAGACATTCAGGCAGCCAACAGATACATGAAAAAATGGTCAACCTCACTAGTCATCAAGGAGATGCAAATTAAAACCACACTAAGATATGACCTAATTCCAGTCAGAATGGTCATCATCAATAACAAAAAAATAATAGATGCTGGAGAGAATGTGGTGAAAAGGGAACACTTCTAAACTGTTGGTGGAAGTGTAAACTAGTACAGCCTCTGTGGAAATCATTGTGGCAATTCCTAAGAGTTCTAAAAATGACCCTACAATTCCTCTACTAAGAATATATCCAGAAGAACTCAGGTCACTCTTTGGAAAAGATACCTGCACACGTATGTTTATTGCAGCATTGTTCACAATAGCAAGAACATGGAATCAACCGTGCTGCCCATCAAAAGAGGACTGGATTTTTAAAATGTGGTATGTATACAATGGAATACTATGCAGCCATGAAGAAGAAAAAATCATGAACTTCGCAGCAATCTGGATGGAATTAGAGTTTATAATACTGAGTGATCTCTCACAGAAACAAAGAGCTGCATATCACATGTTCTCACTCATAAGTGGACCTTGAACAACAACTGTATTACTATAAGAAAAGGATTGAACATGTCATAGAGGGGGTTATGGGGTGGGGAAGTGGGATTGACAGTAGTTGATATCTGCCTGGAGAAGTGGGGACACACCTCATCAATAAAGGTAACTGCACAGTGAATATTTGTATATCTAGCCCTCAATTGTACCCCATAATTTTAAATAAAAATTAAAAGATGAAAAAAAAAGAAATCAAGATGTGAGTGCTATGTAGTCTCATTGCTACTGGAGAACCATTGCTGTTAGGCCATCTAAGTAGGAATACTTAAAAAATACCTGCTTGGGCCAGGACCAGTGGCTCAACCTGTAATCCCAGCCCTTTGGGAGACTGAGGTGAGTGGACTGTCTGAGCCCGTGTGTTTGAAACCAGCCCAGGCAACTTGGTGAGAATTCATCTATACAATAAAATTAATTTTTAGAAAACTAGCTGGACATGGTAGTGCATGCCTATAGTTCTGGCTACTTGAAAGGCTGAGGCAAAAAAATTGCCAGAGTCCAACAGGACAATGCTGGAGTGACCATTAGTATGCCATTGTACTTCAGCCTGGGTGACAGAGTGAGACTCAAACTAAAAAAAAAAAAAAAAAAGAAAGAAAGAAGTACCTTTTGGCACACATATTAGTAATTGTTCTGTACCAATCTCTTCATCTATCCATATCTCATCTATCTATAACTAAATAAAATGGGTACCCCCCAATATACAGAATTATTTTTGGAGGGCAAATACTTTGTATTACAGGCTTCCCTACTAGGTAAATGTTCCAGGAAGTCATTAGGATCAGTGTACCAGCTAGCGTTTTTTTAGACTGCTTTCAGTTGCCATGAAGTTTTTGTGAAGATTCTTTCACGTTTGCTCATTTCATGATAGGTAATTTACCAGCACACCTTCCCACATTAGGTGAGTGTTCACCAGCCTTTGATAAACAATGGCACGGCCTCTGTGCCCCAGTCTCACTATTTACCCTATCTTGCAATGAGTACCTTTTTAAAATTTTTTAATTTTTATTTTGAAGATGGGGGAACAATTCAAGATTAGCTATACAAGTGGCCATTGTGCAGGTAAAGTTTGGGTTTCCCTTTGGTCCCCACTTTGCCTGGTTTGAGATCAGGTTCCCTTATTGATATTATGTCCCTCCCCTACCTCATTCTGACAGTTTCCTGCTACTACTAATTCCTTTCTTATATTATTATGGTAAATATTCAAGGCCCACTTATGAGTGAGAACATGTGGTACTCAGTTCTTTGTTTCTGTGATACATTACTGAGTAAGATAGATTCTAAATCCACTCAAGTTTGAATACTTTTTTGTTGTTGTGGTTCTTCTGGCTGAAAAAATTTCCTTAAAGGGAAATGTTTTGCTGACGTGGAAGAAGTGTAACAAAAAATGACAGAAGAACTAAAAGGCATCAAGATTGATGAGTTTAAAAACTGTTTTGAGCAGTGCAAAAAGCTTCTTGATTAGTCTATTTCTTTAAATGGAGAGTACTTTGAAAGTTCAATATGTAAAGTTAAGACTGAAAGTTCAAGTACTTTGAAGTTGACTGAAAGTTCAAATATGTAAAATTAAATATGCAAGGCTTTTAAGTAAATTCTGGGTTTTTTCAAACCCTTTGTATTATTCACAGAAGGCATGATATCCCTGACTCCAATCCATGACCACAGGATTATTCTAGCTTTTTTGGTTGCTTTTCTGTATCTATCTGTATTTATCAAATATTATGGCATTGTATGCCTTCAAAGGGTCCTGCATCTGCATCATAGTCCTATTTTAATGTTCTGGTAAAACTTCAGAAAGATTATTAACTGTTGAAATTGCTTAATTGCTAGACATCTCTGTAACTTATGCTAGACAAGGAGATTAAAGGGGCCTTCAGGCAATAAATTAATTTTTCTTTTTTGAGTTGGAGCCTCACTCTGTCACCCAGACTGGAGTGCAGTGGCCGCTCCCAGCCACAGCAACCTTGAACTGCTGGGCTGGGGCAGTGATCCTTCCATCTCAGCTTTCCAAGTAGCTGGTACTAAAGGCACGCACTACCACACCCGGCCAATTTTTTTGACTGATTGTAGACATGAGGTCTCGCTAAGTTGCCAAGGTGGGTCTGGAACCTGCAGGCTCAGGCAATTCACTCACCTAGGCATCCCAAAGCTTGGGATTATAGGCTGAGCAACCGAGCCCAGCAAATAAATTAATTTTATTCATTGCCTTTCAAAATTAGCTCTGTAGAATAAAAATCTATGCAGAGAAACATGATTTCTTTGGTTTACTAGGCAATAAAGCAATGACTCATATGCTTATGCCATATAATTGCATCACCTCTAGTTGAAGCTGAATTATGCTATTGGGTAATTAAGTCAAGTTTTCCTCCTCATTAAGCCAAGTTTTCTATTCCTTCCAGAATTATTGTAGCAGGGATTGGAACAGATAAGTGATCTATTATGTTGTAGTTCTAGACCTCAAAAATACCATAAGGGAAGGAACTGTATCCAAGAAATCCAAGAAATCACCTGGAGGCAATGAATGAGACATTGACTTTTTTCAGGAACTTACTAGGAAGGTACAGAAGTGGCCATTAGGATAGAAAAAAACTGCTCCTGATTGTAAAAGGAACATAGATTATACGGCATTTTACATAGCATGGAGTGTGGGGTCAAATATAAAATGGGTGGGGTTTCTAGCATACAAATAATGTGAGAATGAACTTATGTATATATTACATATACAAAGAATGGCTGTGATTTTTCTTTCGGGGTTGGATTTTTAATACTATAATGCACTAACGGTAACCAAAAACATTGGACACTGATCCAAGTACGTCCAATCTCATCTAAACCAATCTAGGTGGCCAGCCTCTTCAAGAAAGTTTGCAGAGGAGCATGTGCTGTGCACAGCACAAGATGTGGTTAGCAGGCATGAAGAAAATTTCTCCCATAGCCTCAGCATGAGCTGCTTAGTGGGGGATTGAATCTGAGAGGAAGGGAGCATCCCTGATTGGCCACCTCCAGGACCCTTCCCTAGGTTCCAGCCCCAAGTCTGCTCCTCAGCCTTTCATCCCAGGATGCCTACTCAGGATCAATCCTTCTCCTTGGGGCTGTATCTAGGGTGTTCTCATCAGGTCACTGAATGTGTGTCTCCCTACACATTTTCATATGAGAATAGTTCAGCAGCATTATTCATCTCTTGTTTTGGTATGTGATTATTAGTGAAACTTTTCCTATTGAGAATTTTGGGGTTTCGTGATATAGCATGAGTTCTCCAAGGTTAGGGTTTGTTTTTGCTGTTGTTGTTTTTGTACATTCTAATGAGTTTGTGAAACTGTGTGAACTCATTTCAAATAAAATCGACAATTTTAATTTAGATAAAAAACAAAATAGAATTGAAAATGGAACAATTATCAAAATATCATGAGTTTCCACACAACAATAAAAATTGCACATCTCTAAAACCATTTCTGGTGTTTATAGGATTATAGCATATTTTCCAAAGTTGGAAATGACCCAAACATTTAACAATTGGTGAATGAATTAAAAAAAACCTGGTGCATCCATAAAATGAATACCACTTGGCAATAAAAATAAATGAACTTTTCATATATGCCACAACATGATTGAATATCAAAAGTATTATGGAGTAAAAGAAACCAGTTTCAAAATGTTATGTACTCACACCCATGTTCCTAGCTTCATAATTTATCACAGCCAAGAAGTGGAAACAACCCAAATGTCCATTAATGGATTGTTAGATAAACAAAATGCTATATATATAGGATTTTAGAAAATCAAATCAACTCCCATATATAAACATAGCAAGTGACTGGTAATTCCCCTGTCACATCTGAGGTAATTTCTCTTGGTTCAAGAGATAAAACTAACTGATTGGAGGTTCCGATTTTTCCCAAGTGAAAATGAAACTCTAAGATGGTATCTTAGTAAACCAAAACCTGTCCAATGCTTCTTTAGGTGTCTGCTTTAATAAATAGAAATTAAGGGAGGCGGGACAGATGGCAGTTGAGTCAGTCGGACTACGTAAATTCGGTGTGAGTGAGTGAGTTTATGGAAAATTTTGTGTATGTTCTGGTGAGTGAGTGGGCATGTGAGCAGCTGACTGAGTAAGGGCTAGGGAGCTAGTGGCCAGGGGTCTCCTGGTGTAGCAGCTGATGCCACAGTGGCTGGGCTTTGAACATAGCAATATCCAGGATGCAGAAGCAGAGCATTATTTTCTCTTTTTTCTTTTTCTTTTTATTTAAATCAACAAATCCTCCCTGACAAGAAAACAATGGGAGAGACTAAGTGGGGCTCATGAGCAGATGGATAGGTCCCTGGTGCAACAGCAGGTGCTGCAGCCTTCTCTACTTCATCCCTGGCTCTTTCTGGGTCACAGAAGTGGAACACCATTGTCTTTTTTTTTAAACAGACAGAAGCTTTCCTTTGGAAAAGCAGTCGGGAGATACTATTGCCCCACCTACTCCCTCACCATTGAAGCAGGAGAGAGGCTGCTCTGGGCTTTGCCTCATCACTTCAGCACTTTGCAAGTCACTGGAAGGTGCTGCAGATGGAGTCCAAAGGTAAGTTCCCATGTAAGAGGAAGAGAGGCACTCCACCACCATATTGAAGGTGGGGCAGAAAAGTTCTCTCATTTGTTCACCACGGACCAACAGATCCTCTCTCTGTGACTGGCAGATCAACTACTCAGGACTTGATTGTAGCCCAAAGAGAATATCCCGAGAGCGCAAAATTCAGAGGGACTAATGAGTGGTGAGTTCCAGGGATCCCATCTCCGGCTGTGGGACAAAAGGTGTGACCAGAAAAGGAGGAGGAAGAACTCCAATGAGACCAGTGGTGAGTCCGGGGTTGACCCAAACCCCTCTTTTCCAGCAATCCTCTGAATGTCAGACCCACACAGCTGGGTCATGAGTGAGAGGGACAAACCCAGGCAGAGCCTGGATATCAGGCACAATAGGAGAGCTCCATTCCAGGATAGGTCTGGCTGTGGCACCCCAGTGTGAGTACATACCTGGGGAAGAGACAGTCCCATACCTCCCCACCAGAGATCACCCTGACAATACGAGTGTGGGAGGGGAGACCTGCATCCCCACCCACCTCCATGGTGCCTCCTTCTTCCTTGCTTCCTACCCTGAGGAGAGAGTGAAAGAGGTGACTCTGCAGGAGAGACCCGATCAGAGGAACAATTACAGAGCCTGCCACAAGAGGGCAGGTTTTATGTTTTTTTCCCAATTATTTTCTAATTAAAAAAACTTGACTGTTTGCTTGTCAATTCATATATTTTAAAAATATTTTTCCTTTGTGCATGAATGTGCATGTGAGGATTGGATCTGCATCCCTCCCTAATGTTTTTCTGAATTTTACTTTTCTTTTTCTTTCTTCTTTTATTTGTCATATTCTGTTTATGTGAATGATTGACTATTCATCTTCCGATTTTGTTGTGGTTGTTGGCTTTTGTTCTTTTGTTCTTCTGGTTCTTCTTTATAGTCATTCTTTACAGTTTAAGGGATGTGCAACAAATATGTGAGGGTTCCACCTGAATCCCTCCCCTCTTTTTTCCACTTTGGTCTCTCTGTCTTTCTTCTCTATTCACTTTGTGCTAAGCATGTGTATGCGATTAGTTTTCTTGTGGGTCTTTTTTGCTGATTGTTTTGTTTCGCTTTGTTGCTATTCCAGTTTGTTTTGGAGTGTGTGTGCATGTATTCAATTGCTTTTGCATGAGTTTCTGCTTTGCACTGTCATATAAAGTAGTAGTGGGGAGTGGGTCTCAGGTAACACATACCACAATAAGTGAAAATTTTAACTTGCAAGTAGCATATGATTCCTAGCTCCCCATACCCCCACCTTATTCAAATTTTTAAAACTACAAGAGACAACAAGGCTTCCTGTCCATCATCATATTTCAAAATAGAACAAATGCAGAGCCCAGATCAGGGAAGAATAGAAGTCTGAAAAAACATCAGAAAGGAAAGTCTCTCTCACTGACATTAAATAACAGAACTAAAGAGAAAAACAAGAGATTTGTCACAAATGAGGAAAAGCCTAAGGAAGACCTCGGGCAATTTTAAGTGTACCAAAGACAAAACTCCTGAAAAATCAGACCTTGGTGCACAAACAAGAAGAGTTACCAAAGACTGTACCCACAGTACAACAGGGATTAGGGAATGGATGGAAAGAGTGAATAGGACTCAAGAAAGACAAGATGCAACATTGAAAGTACTTGCAACAGAGAATCTGACAATAAAAAATTTCATCCAGGAAATAAATGACAAGCATGGAAAGCAGAATTAATTTAACTGAAGAAAGAATATCAGAACTTAAAGACCAGAACATGGAATTAGCCTGATCTGTAAAAAACAGAAAGAAGACTCAGAAAGAAAGAACAAATTCTATAAGAGGTGTGCGATTATATCAAGAAGCTGAACCTATGCCTGCTTGGTATCCCAGAAGATGAAAGGGAAATGGAAAACAACTTGGAACAAGTATTCCAAGAAAATTTTCCCTATCTCACCAGAGATGTGACCAGTCCATCACAAGAGATACAGAGAACCCCCACAAGATATCAAATGAGAAAACCAAACCCTAGACACATAGTAATTCACCTACACAAAGTAGGCACAACAGAAAAAATCCTAAAGGCAGCAAGAAACAAAGGTCAGACTACCCACCAGGGAAAGCTAATCAGAATAGCAGCAGAACAGTCAGAAGAAACAATGCTAGCAGGAAGGGACTGGAGCCTATATTCAAAGTCCTCAAAGATAAACAATTTAAACAGAGAATTTCTTGCCCAACCAAGCTCAGCTGCATCAGTGACAGAAAATTAAAATACTTCCCAGACATTCAATCCCTAAGAGATTATGCAGTTTACAGACCAGTACTACAGGAGACAATTCAAAAGGTATTAAGCACAAAAGAAAGAAGAAAAAGATTTATGTCACACTTCCCAAGAGAACAGCAGAGTACAGAATCAGCAGAGAATAAGAATGTGAATGGACTAAATGTAGCACTGAAAAGACACAGAATGGCGGACTGAATAAGAAACCATGACCCACTTACTTGCTGCATCCAGGAGACTCATCTCACATCAAGGGATGCACACAGACTCAAAGTTAAAGGTTGGAAAACAAGTTTCAGGCAGATGGACCACAAAAAATGCAGGAGTTGCAATCTTAATATCAGACAAAAAAACCTTTAAGCAATCAAAAATTTAAAAATATGGAAAATGACACTACATAGTGAAAAAAGGTTCAATCCATCAACAAGAAATATCCAGCCTAACCTATATGCACCCAACACAGGAGCACCAGCATTTATAAAGCAACTACTAAGAAAACTAAAAAAAAGATATTGACTTCAACACTATTATGACAGGGGACTTGAATACCCCACTGACAGTCCTAGATAGATCATTAAAGCCAAAAATCAATAAGAAGATCCAAAACCTAAACTTGACACTCGACCAAATGGACTTAATAGATACCCCCAGATTACTCCACCCAACAACCACACAATATACATTCTACTCATCCCCACATGAAACATACTCCAAGATTGATCACATCCTTGGTCATGAATCAAGCATAAACAAATTCCATAAGGCTGAAACCTTACCATACACATTCTCAGAAAAAGTCCAAGTAACCATGATCAGAAATACAAAAGATCAAATCACAACTGGTCCTGAAGAAACGCAAAAGATTATCAGAGATTACTGCATACACCTATATGGAAAAAACCTTGATAACCTAAATGAAATGGAGAACTCTCTGACATCACACAACCTTCCCACAATAAAGGAAGAAGACATTGAGACACTAAATAGACCAATAACAACCCAGGAAATTGACTCTGTCATACAAAAACTACCTACCAAAAATGTCCTGGTCTGGATGACTTTCCAGCTAAATTCTACAAAACGTACAAGGAGGTGCTGATGCCAATCCTACTAAGGTATTCCAGGCAATTGAGAAAGATTGAATTCTCCTCAAGTCATTTTGTGAAGTTAACATCATACTGATACCCAAACCGGGTAAAGATACAACAATAAAAAAAGAGAACCACAGGCCAATATCCCTTATGAACATAGATGCAATAATCCTCAACAAGATTCTAACAAATCAGATCAAAAAACACATCTCAAAAATCATCCACCATGACCAAGTAGGCTTCATTCCCAGGATGCAGGGCTGGTTCAACATTCACAAGACTGTAAATGTCATTAAATACACCAACAGATGTAAAAACAGGAACCACATGATTAGCTCACTAGATGCAGAAAAAATTTTTGATAAAATCCAACATCCCTTCTTGATAAAAACTCTCAAATGCCTGGGTATTGAAGGAACATATCTCATAATAGTGCCATTCATGATAAACCCACAGCTAACATACTGCTAGATGGACGGAAACTGAAAGCATTTCCCCTGAATACTGGAACAAGACAAGATTGCCTACTCTCACCCCTCTTGTTCAATATTGTGTTGGAAGTCCTAACTCAGGCAATTAGACAAGAGGAGGAAATCATGGGTATCCAAATAGGAATAGAGGAATTCAAGGCATCCCTCTTTGCAGATGATATGATCCTATAACTTGAAAATCCAAGAGAATCTATCAAAAAGCTGCTAGCACTGATAAAAGACTTTGGCAAAATATCAGGGTACAAAATAAACTTGCAAAAGACAGTTGCATTCCTATACACCAATAACAAGTTTGCAGAGACCCAAGTAAAAAGCACAATCCCATTTACAATAGTTACAAAAATAAAACCCTCACCATCTTCCTAATCAGAGAAGTGAAAGAGCTTTACAACAAGAACTACAAAATATTGTTCAAAGAAATCCGAGAAGACACAAACAAATGGAAAAATATTCAATGCTCATGGATAGGAAGAATCAACATTTAAAAAATGTCCATCCTACCAAAGGCAATCTACAGATTAAATGCAATGCCCATTAAGTTACCAATATCATTCTTGTCAAACTTTATATGACAATACAGAAATACATATGGGAACATAAAAGACAACGAATAACAAAAACGATCCTTAGCAAAAGAAACCGAGCAGAAGGTATCACACTTCCAGACTTCAAACTTTACTCTATGGCTACAGTAATCAAAAGAGCCTGGTACTGCTACAAGAATAGGCACATAGACCAATGGAACAGGATAGAAATTCTGGAAGCAAAGCCTCAATTTCTCAACAAACTAATCTTTGACAAAGCCTCCAACAACAACCTCTGGGGAGAGGAGAACTTATTCAGTAAATGGTGCTGGGAAAATGATCTGACCACATGCAGATGATTGAAACAGGACCCCTATCTGTCACCATACATAAAAATTGACTCTAAATGGATAAAAGACCCTAAAATTAAACCTCAAACTACAAGAATCTTATAAAATGCAGTAGACACCCTTATGGAAAATGGAACTGGCAACCAATTCCTTTTCAATACCCTAAAGGCCAATACCTTAAGAAATAAGGTAGACAAGTGGGACCTCATCAAACTAATGAACTTTTGCAAAGCAAAAGAAACCATCAAGAGAGCAGGGAGACAACCCACAGAATGGGAAAAATATTTGCCAACTGTATATCTGACAAAGGCCTAACATCTAGGATCTACAAGGAACTCAAACATGCTGAAAGGAGCAAAAACAAACAGCCCCTTTTAAAAGTGGGCAATAGACATGTATGGACACTTCTCAGAAGAAGACATATGGGTAGCCAACAGACACATGAAAAAGTGCTCAGCCTCACTCATGATAAGAGAATGCAAATCAAAATCACATTGAGATACCACCCAACCCCAGTAAGAATAACTATCATTGATAAAACTAACACAGGTGCTAGCGAATATGTGGAGAAAAAGTAACACTTCTATACTGCTGGTGGGAACGCAAACAAGTGCAACCTCTTTGGAAGACAGTGTGGCGATTTCTGAAAGAACTAGAAATTAACCTTCCATATGACCCAACAATTCCCTTATTGAGAATATACCCAGAACTCAAATCATTCTACCCAATAGATAACTGCACACTTATGTTTGTTGCAGCTTTATTCTCAGTAGCAAAATCATGAAGCCAACAATGTTGCCCATTGAAGGTGGACTGGATAAAGAAAATGGGGTACATATACACAATGGAATATTATGCAGATGTAAAGAAGAACAAGTATATGGACTTCACAGCAACATGGATGTATTTGGAGTTGATCATACTCAGTGATATATCACAGAAACAAATAACAGAGTATCATATGTTCTCACTAGTAAGCAGACCTTGGACAATTATAATACTATAAGAAAGCATTTGGCAGTAGTGGGAAACTTTCAGGGAAGGGGCGTGGGATTGGCAGTTAAGGGAAACTGCTAGGGGAGGGAGGGGCTCACTGACAAGGGTACCTGCATAATCACTGCTTGTATAGATAACCCTGAATTCTGCTCTACATTTTTATAATTAAAAAAACTATAAATTCGATTTGATAGTACGTTAGGACTGAAAAGAGTGAGAATGTGTTGTAGCATAACTTCTTTAGTTTATATATAAAGTAAATGTGCTAGATAATATATATTACATATAGTTACAGTTATGATTATCTAATCAATATATAATGTTATTACATACATATTATCTATATTTTTAGACATAAGTGTCTCACTGTGTTGTTCAGGCTGGCCTTGAACTCTTGGGCTCAAGTGATTAACCACATCAAACTTTTCAGTAGGTGGGACTACAGGTCTGAGCCATGGCACCAGGCTCAATTTATGTTTTTATGAAGCCAATTACTATTGCCATAAAAAGTTTCTGGACAGTATTTAGAAAAATGCTTTTTGAAAGAATCAGACCGTTTTTGAGAAAAAAGTGCATCCCTAGGTTAAACATAAAGAGGTAGTATGTTTTTTTGAGTGTTACTCAGTCTATACTAGTGCATGCAGGGTTTCAAGGGAGTCAGTGCCTCTATCATTCACTGGAAGTCACTGAACCCCTTCCTCAGGTGCCACTTCGACCTGATGCATCAACGCCTGTCTGGCTCTCCAGGTTGAGTGCAGAAATTTGAGGAGAGCAGAAATTTATTGAGTCCTTGGGTGGTGGCACCAGGCTTAGAAGCCCCCACACTTTTGTAAGTTTTACCTTAAGGAATTCCACTAGGTTCTCAGGGTAAGTATTGGGAGAAAAAAATCCAATAAGCTGGTACTTAAAGGTACTTGAAACTCAAGGCTTGATTAGATTCTGTTTTTATTTTGTATCTAGATAAATGTCTGAAATCCAGGTTTCCCATCATATTATGTGAGGTCTATGATGATTGCCTCACTTTTAGTTCTGCTAAAGTTGGTATGTGGATTCTGGTGATGTGAACCCTTTGCATCCAGTAACTTTTCTTCTCTGCTTTTTGACAGTCATTTACTCATTCATTTATTTGTATTGATTATCATTCCTTCACTCCATTATCACAGTTGGTCTTCCAAAATGATTTCCTAACTCTAATATCTTATTTGAATTTATTAATTCATTAGGTAATTAGTTAATTAATTTGAGTGATGGTCTCACTCTGTCATCCAGGATAGAGTACAATAGCACAATCACTCCCCACTCCAGCCTTTACTTCCTGGCACAGGTCATCCTTTGGCCTCAACTGCCCGAGTAACTGAGCATAGAGGTGCGTGCTACCCCCATGACTAAATTTTTCTTGTTGATTTGTTTAGAGACAAGATTTATAGTAATCATCTGGAAATTTTACTTCTTTTACAATGCCCGTTAATTAAGTAAACAGCCAGCAACCCCTTCAGGTCATCTCCCACTCTGGGAGCTTTTCTGTCCTCCCAGTAAATCCTGTTTTCTTACTTAAAAAAAAATTAAGTAGCACTGGTTTAATAGCATTTAAACATATAAATGCATCTGTCTGTGAATTCAATTATTTTATTAGTTTTAATTGCTTTTATTAGTGAGTTACTTTTCCAAAATTCTCCCTTTCCTAGAGAGAGCTAACTATAAACCCAAACCTCACTTACATGCAATTTATTTATGTACAAACTCCTCACATTTAGCACACAACTCTAAAATTTAAAAAAGGGTCAAGCCCTGGGTCTAATACAAGACTGGATAAACAAATGGCAGTTTATTATACAATAAAAAACTATCCTATATTTAAAAGAAATGAAGCACTGAAAAATTTATCTCTATCAACTACAGTTATTGTGTTGTTTAAATTTTCTATCCCTATTGAAGTCAATATGGGTAAAATATAATTTTCTAGAAAATGTCAATTTGATTCGTATTTCTTAGTTAATTGGTATTGAGATGGGGAAATAGAGGAAATATTTTCTATTCAATTATTAACATCATGCCCCTTCTTTTGCACTTACCCAATTGAAGCTAATTTTTGGGTAGCTTGTTTTATTCTGCTTTTCTTCCCACAAATTAAATGCTAGATGATTAAGAAATAATCAGTTTGGCCACCTGGTATTGGTACGGGATCAGGCATATAGATCAATGGAACAGAATGAAGACTCCAGCAACAAAGCCTCAATTTCTCAACCAACATTTCTTTGACAAAACTTCCAACAACAACCAATGGGGAGAAGAGAACCTTTTCAGTAAATGTTGCTGGGAAAACTGGCTGATCACATGCAGAAGATTGAAACATGACTCCCACCTATCACCACACAGAAAAATTAACTCTAAATTGATCCAAGACATAACATAAAACCTCAAACTATAAGAATCATAGAAAATGCAGGAGACACCCTCATAAAAATTGGAACTGGGAACCAATTTCTGGTCAAATTTCCATATGACCATATCATAAGAAATGAGATAGACAAGTGAGATCTCATCAAGCAAAAGAAAATATCAAGAGGGCAAGAAGAGAGCCCACAGAATGGGAAAAAATATTTGCCAACAGTATATCAGACAAAGGCGTAATATTTAGGATCTACAAGGAACTGAGAGACACTGAAAAGAAAATAAAAGAAACAGTCCCGTTAAAAATGGGCAAAAAACCAGGCTTAGTGGCTCAGCCTGTAATCCCATGCCTTTGGGAGGCTGAGGTGAGTGGATTGCCTGAGCCCGTGGGTTCGAGACCCACCTGGGCAGTGAGACCTCATCTCTACAATAAATCAAAAAATCAGCCGGGCGTGGTAGCACATGCCTGTAATTCCGGCTACTTGGAAGGCTGAGGCGGAAGGATCGCCAGAGCCCAGCAGGTCGAGGCTGTGGTGGCCAGGATTGGCCACTGCACTCCAGTCTGAGTGACAAAGTGAGACTCCAACTCAAAATAAATAAATAAATAATAAAAAAATTAAAATGGACAAAAGACCTGAATAGACACTTTTTAAAAGAAGATATACAGGCAGCCAACAAACACATGAGAAGGTGTTCAGCCTCACTCATCAACAGAGAATTGCAAAAAAATAAATAAACAACCACATTGAAATACCACTTAACCCCAGTGAGAATGTTCATATTTAATAAAACAAACAACAACTGATGCTGGAGAGGATGCGGAGAAAAAGAATGCTTCTATACTGCTGGTGGGAATGAAAACTAGTGCAATCTCTTTGGAAGACAGTGTGGCAATTTCTGTAACAACTAGTAATTGACCTTCCATATGACCCTATTTGGAATATACCTGGAGGAACTCAAGTCATTCTACAAAAAAGATACCTGTACACACATGTTTGTTGCAGCTCTATTCACAATAGCAAAAGCCTGGAACCAACCATGTTGCCCACCAAAGCTGGAATGGATAAAGAAGTGTTGCCTATACACAATGGAATATCATGAAGGCATAGATAAAGACAAACATATGAACTTCACAGCAACTTGGTTGGATTTAGAGTCTGTCATAGTCAGTGATCTATCACAGAAACAAAGAAGAGAGTACCATATGTTCTCACTCATAAGCGAAGCTTGAACAATTATCATTCTTCTATACGAAAGAGATGGGTGGTAGTGGAAAATTGTCAGGGGAGAGGGGTGGATTGGCAGCTGAGGGAAACTGCTAAGGGAGGGAGGGGCACACCTCATCAACAGGGTACCTGCCTAATGAACATTAGTATACCTAACCTTGAATTGTACCCCACATCATTAAAATAAAAAAAAGAATGAAAGAAAGAAAGGAAGAAAGGAAGGAAGGAAGAAAGAAGGAAGGAAGGAAGGAAGGAAGGAAGGAAGGAAAGAAAGAAAGAAAGAAAGAAAGAAAGAAAGAGAAAGAAAGAAAGAAAGAAAGAAAGAAAGAAAGAAAGAAAGAAAGAAAGAAAGAAAGAAAGAAAGAAAGAAAGAGAAAGAGATAAAAGAATAAGTTTGGGACTGGGAGATACTCTCATGGAAGCAGATGATCCAGTGAAATCAATGAGCTTCTGTCTGTCCTTCAAAAAAATGGTCAGATCTCAGTATTTTCTGTTCCTTCCATGGGAGAACCTATCTGTTTCCAGGATAAATGGAAAAAAAAAATCCAAACACTTTAGTGGTCTCTATGGATACACTTATTAGAAACTTCTAATAGACTCTCGGAAGTCAAAAGTTTTTAAAAGCTATTCTCCGCTCCCCAAGCATGAACTGTCATGTCTGTTACATGTGACATGATAATTGCAGTTCTGTGGGGAGGTGAGGTCACAGAATCACAAACCCGTACTTCAGGCTCTGGCTTCCTCCCTCCCTGCACATGCTGTGACCTTCACACTGAGCTTACGGACCTGGTGGCAGGAAGGAGCCTGTGTAACTAATCTGGGTAGGTGTGCATACCTGAAAAATAAACTCATTTGGGGTTGATATTGGTTTAGGGGCAAAGTTTTACAGGAAGAGGGACTAGTTCCTGAGACATGGGCTGAGTGTTGGAGAAAAACTGGCAGCCCAAGTCCATAAACAGATCCATGACTATTTCTAATGTTACTTATTAATAAAATCTTAGTGACGGGCTTCTTGGTGTTTGATTCAAGTGTTATCAAAGTCTGGGTTTTAATGTGCTTCAACATTTTAGTTTCAAAATTCGTCTCTCATTCAACTTTGCACAATACCTCTGAGCAAAAGTCAGAGATGCTTCCAGGAGGAATATAGCTATTTCTGTACAAGCTCTGTGCATTGCCTAAGGAATGTCAAGAAGTTAATTCAATTATGTAATTCACAATAGAGAATATGTGCCCGAATAGGAATTGCTTAAATGTAATAGTTTTTCTGATATCTGGGTATGACATACTTAATGGAGACACTGAATCTGTCTCTACTGAAAGTATCTGTGATCTGTTGTTCCTGGGGGAATATTTTTCATTCCTGAAATTAGGCAATGTCCTTTAGGAAAAAGTTAGCATCATACTAGAGGGTTTATGAAATCAAACAATTAAAGACAATTTAAGAATTTTTGTTCTGAAAGAATAAAGAAACTTAAAAATAAAACCTCATCAGAAAAAGGCAGTTTTAAGAATAACACCATCCTTGTTATATTTTCTCTAATTTAAAAACATTTCAATGTTATTCTTAAGCTCACTTATCATTTTTCTCACCTTTCAATTCATTAAGTGCACATGAGTCTATGTCTTCACTTTTCATTTTGCATGTTTGTGTTTTATTTTAATACTTTCCAATTCAAATATTTACTCATGTTTCAGTTTGCTACTTTACAATAAGAAATATAGAGTCATATAATCTTTGAAGAAGATTAATTTATTTTTTATCCTGAAATACTTTATTGCTATTTATGTTTCATGTTCTCATATTTTAGTGTACAACTTAATTTTATTCATCAATTTCTGTGATGGGTACCATAGTATCTTTAATCCATGTAAAAAACAAAATGATTTTTTTGCCACCTTAATATTTATTTAAAATAAAGTTGGGTCATGTACAATTATTCTGTGTGTCTATAATTTATTAAGATATTTGCCTATGTATTCATAAATTATCTTGCTCTATAGAATAAATACATAGACAAAAATTGGGTAATCATCAAACTAAATTTATAAATAAAAATAAATTTGAACAATGACAAGGTATTTATACCTGTCTGTGTGTGTGTATGTGTGTATTAAAGATCACAACAAGTTAACAGTTATTACATAGCAGAGTAGTGAACACAAATGTTACTGCAACCAAATTACCCAGGTTCAAATCTTTACTTTCCTGTGAGGATTGAGATGAGTCAACTGACCTCCTTGTGATTAAATTCTCCCAGTCTGTCAATAGAGAATAGCATTAATTTTAACCTAACAGAGTTGTTAAATAAAAGAGTTAGAACAGAGTTGTTAAAATAAAATAATAGAATTGGAAAACTTTAATTAATATAACTCATGCATTGTAAGTTCTATCAAAGGAAACAGGTGAGATCTGGGAAATTTCTGAACAGTAAAGTACGTATGTATTAGCTTTTAATTCTCAGAGAGAAGGTATAGTAAGTAGAGATGTTATGTTCTATAGAAATGTAACCAACAACTCATGTTTTCATGCAGAATCCACTTCTTGCTGAATATTGAGTCCTGTAAAAAGACAGAATGGCATCGGTGGATTTGAAAATAGGAATGATCTTCCTATCTCAGGTAGTTGTTGGAATCCTGGGGAACTTTAAACTCTTATATCATTACATGGCCCTATACTTTAGGGGTTGCAGGTCAAGATCCACAGATTTGATTATCAGGCACCTGACTGTAGCCAACTCCTTGGTCATTCTCTCTAGAGGAATTCCAGAGACTATGGGAGCTTTTGGGTTGCGACATTGTGCCACATATTTTGAATGTGAGGTTCTTTTATATGTTCACAGGGTGGCCAGGGGTGTGTCCATTGGTGCCACCTGCCTGCTGAGTGTTTTTCAAATGATCACCATCATTCCTAGGAATTCCAGGAGGTGGGTAAAGCTTAAAGTAAAAGCTCCAAAGTATGTTGGCAGTTCCAGTATCCTGTGCTGGGCCCTGCACATACTGGTAAATATCATTTTTCCTATTTATAAAATTGTCAAATTGGGAAACAAAAATATCACAAACAACAGAGATTTTGGGTATTGTTATCCACTTGGTGACAAAGTCATGAACACAGTGTTTGCAGCATTGACATCTCTCCATGATGTTCTGTGTTTGGGTCTCATGACCTGGGCCAGTAGTTCCATGGTTTTCATCCTGCATAGACACAGGCAGCAAGTCCAACACATTCATAGGACCAATCTCTCCCCCAGATCCTCTACTGAGACTAGAGTCACCCAAAGCATCCTTGCACTGGTGAGCACCTTTGTAGCATTTTACACCCTTTCTTTCTGCATCTATGTTTATTTAGCTCTCTTTGAAGATTCCATTTGGTGGCTGGTTAACACTGCTATAGTAATCACTGCATGTTATCCAACTATTAGTCCTTTTGTTCTCATGTGCCGTGACCCCAGCATATCCAGGCTCGACTGTATCTGCTGCATAAGAAAAATATAATTCTCTTATCTCATCAGAACAATGTGAATTAGCTGTCTAGCATCATATTCAGCCACTGATGCACTGACACATCCAAGAATCTTAAGAACAATTATGAACCCATTTCACTGCAGAGAAAGGGGTGAAGAAGACAGACCAAGACTGGGTCAACATGAAATTGTAAATATTAATAACCACAGTAAATGAAATCTTCTGTAATTATTTCTGTATTTAAACTGCTATATTTTTGTTAATAGTTGCAGTGGAGAAATGCAGATTTCATAAAATAGTCCTGAAATAATGTATAGATAGTAGAACTGTCTTTGAATGTGCAATGTTCAGTCTGAGATATTTAATTTTCCTAAGTATTTGAACTTGGAATTGTATGGACAGCTGCATCAAAGGGTATAGCATGTGGTGGTTGCTGTGGTCTGGATATTTAAAATCTGCAAACCTCATGTTTAAAATAGACCCAAAATTTGGGCATGGGTCTTCATGGGTGTTGTTTGGTTCCTTGAAAAGGATACCTCTGAATGACTTGGTGCTGTCCTTGTAATGAATGAGTACTTGCTTTCTTAATGTCCACCGTTGACAGTTGTTAAAAAGAGCCTAGCAACCACCACTGGCTTCTTCTCTTGCCATGTGATCTCAGCACATGCCAGTTCCTCTTTGTCTTCTGTCAAGAGTAGAAGAAGCCTGTGGCCTTCACCAGATATAGATTTGGTGCTATAATTCTTGTACAGCCTGCAGAATTGTGAGCCAAATAAGCTACCTTTCCTTATAATTACTCGGCCTCCAATACTCCTTTATAGCAATACAAAGAGAAGAAAACAGTGATATTCCAATAAGCTAGGAGCAGGAGTAGTGACCCTGATTTGTAATGCACAGGATCTGGGTGAAACTTGAAAAAGATTAGTTTTTAGTTCTTATAGACTTTGGAGGCTGGATTGTAAATTCTCTGCTTTAGGTCTTAAAATAAGCATTTTACATTTGAATATGATCATTAGCGATGATGAGGTCTCCATATGTTGTTCAGGATTATCTTGAACTTGTGGACTCAAGCAATCATCTCACCTTAGTTTCCCGAAGTTTGACTGGGATTACAGGTGTAAGAGCCACTATGCACAGCCTGAAATATGAAATGTTTTTTTTAGAAAGATTAGCATATTAAAATATTACCAAGTAAACATTTGAATAATGAGCCACGATGGACAACAAAAAGCCTAGGAAGATGTGCCAACTGATTTTTGCAAAGGGTGCAGATAGAAAGCTCAAGTAAAAGGTGATTTGATATTTGGGAAAAATAAATGGATTTTGAAATGTTAAAAAAGTAGATTGTTCTAAATTAAGTCTTGATGGCAGCTATTTTGGCACAAAGGTAGATTCAACATATACTTTTTTATTCCAACTTGAGGAGACAAGTTTATGAAAGAATCTTCAGCTTGGAGCAGTAGATAAGTACCAACTTGGAATTGAAAGACATGAGTCTATTTTGTTTAATGAGGAATTTTACTGACTTTGAAGTCACAGAGAGAACAAAATGGGTATTTACAAAAGAAATAAAGATATAAGCACAAACATAGGAAATATTTCAATATGATCCTCTGTACATCATAATAATATAATAATTTTGAATTTAGAGAATATTTGCAAAGACAACACAGAGAGTTCCAAAATGTGTCACACCCAGTATCCCTGATGTTAAAATTTTGCTATAACATCTTTGTCAAAACTATGACAGCATCACTGTTACATTATATTAACCAAACTCCAGGCTTTATTTGTATTTCACCAGTTTTAACACTGCTTTGTTCTCCTTCAGGATCAATCCAGTATGCCACATTATATTTAGTCATCTCACCCCCCCAAGACTATTCTGCTCTCTTGTCTTCTTTTCTTTTCATGACCTTGATAGATTTGAAAAGTACTGGTTTAGTACTTCTTAGAATGTTCCTGAAGATGAATTTGCTTTTCTTATAGGTTTGGGGTCTTGGGGAATAATATCATATCTCATCATATCATATACTGTCAAAAATTTCATGCACTTGATATGAACAATCAATCTCTGGTGAAGTTAATCTTCATCAGTTAAAGCAGTGTTTGTCAGATTTTTCACTATAATGTTACTATATTTTTTTTCCCATAACTCATTCCTTTGAAAGGGAGTTTAGGTATTTTCTAGGCCTAGCCCACACTCAAGTAAATATATATATTTGTGTGGAAGTTAACAGAAGTTAAGCTCCATCTACTGGAGAGGTAGCCATCCATATATATTATTTGTTATGCTTCTGAAAATAAAAAGAAAGTTTTTTCTATTCTCCTTAATTTATTTGATCACTCAGTTATACATTCTTATCAGTAAGAACTTATTTATATTTATTTTATACTTTGTATTATAATTCCACATTAAGTTATTTATCTTATTTAAATAATTGGTCATTGGGAAATGTGATTATAATTTTAAAATATATCTGATCTGTATCCTGATTTCTGTTAAAGATCTTCCAAATCTCTTGGAACTGCTTGAATGATAAAAATTCCATTGTCATACTAATGAGAGGTTTCATGACAGAGGGTCCAGTGTAGCTTCAGGATGGGTGCTGGTCACCAGAAAGGCCAACCATGTAATTGCAGGTTTGAAAACTGCCCCTACCAGACCTTCAGGGAGGGAGGGATGACTGGACCTCAGTTCAATTGCTTTGCCATTGATTTACTTAATGATATTTAGGTAATTAAACCCCAATAAAAACTGTGCACTCAGCTTGAGGAAGCATTCAGAAGGGGAAAATATATTAATGGACTGAGAAGTTGGTGTACCCTGTATCCTCAGGGACAGAAGCTCCTGTGCTCCTATGTAATTTCCTCACCTCTGTCATAGAACCAGCCACTTCTCTAAGTAGTCTTTTCTTAGACCTTTCATTAGACACACCCAGACCATGACTTATGGATCTCTACATCAGGCTGTTTATTTATAGCCCTTATAACAAAATGATGTGTTACTATTGCACTTTCTTGTGTTCTAGAAGTTAATCTAGCAAATTATTGAACAAGAAGGAATTGTGGGAAGCCCTGAATTTATCTTTAGCATAGCAAAGTGTGATCGGCTTGTAGATGCCTGATGCTTGCAACTAGTATCTGAACTGGGATCGTCTTGTGAAGGACTTTGCTCTGTTAATGGAAAAAATAAGCACTTTTTCAATTATAAAGATGTAGGGTACAATTCAGGGTTAGGTATACAAACATTGATTATGCAGGTACCCTTGTTGATGAGGTATGCCCCTCCCTCCCCAAGAAGTTTCCCTCAACTACCAATCCCACACCTCCTCCCCTGAAAGTTTCCCACAACCAACAATCTCTTTCTTATAATATTATAATATTTATTCAAGGTTCACTTACGAGTGAAAACATATGGTACTCTGTTCTTTCTTTCTGTGATAGAACACTGAGTATGATCAATTCTAAATCCACCCAAGTTGCTGCAAAGTTCATATGTTTGTCCTTCTTTATGGTTGTATCATATTCCATTATGTATATGTACCACATGTTTTTGATCCAGTCCAGCTTCGATGGGCAACATAGTTGGTTTCATGTTTTTGCTATTGTGAATTGAGCTGCACAAACATACATGTGCAGGTATCTTTTTTGTAGAATGACTTAAGTTCCTCCAGATATATTCCCCATAGGGGAATTGCTGGGTCCTTCAGAAACCGCCACACTGTCTTCTACAGAGTTTGACTAGTTTGCATTCCCACTAGCAGAGTAGAAGCTTTCATTTTTCTCCACATCCTCACCAGAATCTGTTGATGTTTATTTGATTAACAATGACTATTCCTACTGGGGTTAGGTGGTATCTGAATGTGGTTTTGATTTGCATTTCACTGATGATGAATGAGGCTGAGCACTTTTTCTTGTATCTGTTGGCTGCACGTATATCTTGTTTTGAGAAGTGTCTATTCATGTCTTTTGCCCACTTTTTAGGGGGGCTCTTTGTGTTTTTTTTTTCCTTTTGGCATGTTTGAGTACCTTTTAGATCCTAGATGTTAGCCATTGTCAGATTATAGTTGGCAAATATTTTTTCCATTCTGTGGACTTTCTTTCTGCTCTCTTGGTGGTTTCTTTTGCTTTGAAGAAGCACGTTAGTTTGATGAGGTCCTATTTGTCTATCTTATTTCTTAAGATATGAGCATTTATGGTTTTGAATAGGAATTTGTTGCAAGTTTCAATTTCCATAAGTGTGTCTACTGCGTTTTCTAAGATTCTTATAGTTTAAGTTTTTATGCTTAGGTCTGTGATCCATTTAGAGTTAATTTTCTGTGTATGGTGATAGGTAGGAGTCCTGTTTCAATCTTCTCCATGTGATCAGCCAGTTTTCCCAGCACCACTTACTGAATAGTTTCTAGTCTCCCCAGTGTTTGTTGTTGGAGATTTTGTCAAAGGTGAATTGGTTGAGAAATTGAGGCTTTGCTTCTGGAACCTCTCTCCTGTTCCATTT
Organism: Carlito syrichta; assembly: GCF_000164805.1. Classification (NCBI taxonomy): domain Eukaryota; kingdom Metazoa; phylum Chordata; class Mammalia; order Primates; family Tarsiidae; genus Carlito; species Carlito syrichta. The sequence goes on from NW_007247094.1 coordinate 54,676, forward strand.
GTCTATATGCCTGCTCTTTTGCCAATACCAGGCTATTTTGATTACTATCGACTTTTAGTAAAGTTTGAAGTCTGGAAGTTTGATTCTTCCTGCTTTGCTTCCTTTGCTAAGGATTATTTTGGCTATTCATGATTGGTTTTTTCTCCATATGAATTTATGTATTGTCACTTCCAGATCTGAGAAGAATGATATCAATAACTTAATGGGTATTGCCTTGAATCTGTAGATGGTCTTCAGTGGGATGGACATCTTAACAATGCTGATTCTTCCTATCCATGAGCATAGAATATTTTTCCATTTGTTTGTGTCTTCTTGGATTTCTTTGAGCAGAGTTTTTTGGTTTTCATTGAAAAGGTATTTCACATCTCTGGTTAGAAAGGCACTGAGGTATTTCATTTCTTTGTGAATATCATGAATAGGACTGTGCTTTTAATTTGGAACTCTGTCTGCTTGTTGTTGTAGTATAGGAATGCAACTGTCTTTTGAACTATTATTTTGTACCCTGAGGCTTTGCCAAAGTCCTTTATCAGTGCAAGCAGGGTTTTGACGGATTCTCTTGGATTTCCAAGGTGTAGGATCATATTATCAGCAAAGAGGGATAACAACTTTTCCTCTTTTCCTATTTCCTGATTTCCTTCTCTTGTCTAATTTCCCGAGATAGGACTTCCAACATAATGTTGAACAAGAGGGGTGAAAGTGGGCGGTCTTGCCTTGCCCCAGTTTTCAGAGGAAACGTTTCCAGTTTCTGTCCATTTTGCAATATGTTAGCTGTGGGTTTATCATGAATGGCACTTACTATTTTAAGGTATTTTCCTTTTATAGCTAGGTGTTTGAGAGTTTTTATCAAGAAAAGATGCTGAATTTTATCACAAATTTTTCTGCATCTAATGATTTGATCATGTGTTTCTTGTTTTTACATCTGTTGATGCATTTAATTATATTTATGGTCTTGTGAATGTTAAGCCAGCCCTGTATCTTGGGGATGAATCCTACTTAATCATGGCAGATGATTTTTGAGGGGTTTTTAGATCCAATTTGTTAGAATCTTGTTCAGTATTTTTGCATCTGTGTTCATAGGGGATATTGGCCTGTAGTTCTCTTTTTTTGTAGGCTGTTTACCCGGTTTGAGTATCAGTGTGATGTTAGCGTCATAACATGGTTTGGGGAGAATTCCCACCTTTTCAGTTGCTTGGAATAGTTTCAATAAGATTGGTGTCAGCTCCTTTTGTTTGTTTTGCAGAATTCTGCTGAAAGCCCTCTGGTCCAGGGCTTTTTTGGTAGGTTGTTTTCGTATGACAGAGTCAATTTCTTGGGTTGTTGTTGGTCTATTTAGTGCCTCAATATCTTCTTGTTTCAACCTGAAGAGGTTGTGTGATTGTGCAAAGTCCTCCATTTAATTTAGCTTATCAAGATTTTTTCCATATAGGTGTACTTAGTAACCTCTGATAATTTGTATTTCTTCAGTGTCAGTTGTGATTTCATCTTTTGTATTACTGATTATGTTTATTTGGGCTTTTTCTCTGTATTTCTTGGTCATTCTGGCTAGAGGTCCATCAATCTTGCTAAATCTTTCGAAGAACCAGGTTTTGCTTTGTTGATGTCTTCTATGATATTTTTGTTTTCTATGTTCCATATTGCAGCTCATATTTTGGTGGTTTGGATTCTTCTGTTAAACTTCTGTTTTTGGTAGTCTTGTCTTACCTACTCCCTTAGGAGATTTATTTTTTCTTTCACCTTCTGATCTTTCTGTTTTCTGATGTGTGCTCATAGAGATATAAATTCCCTTTGTGAAACTGATTTCATGACACCACAGAGGTTTTGGTAAGATGTTTATTCCTTTTCATTTGTTTCCGGTAATCTTTAATTTTTGTGTTGATTTCAGAATTGACCCAGTGGCTGTTCAGCATCTTGTTGTTTAGTGTCCACTTCTTAGTGGACTTTGGGGAAATGTTGTCAGCGTTGACATATATTTTTATTCAGTCGTGGTCTGAGAATGTGTATAGCAAGATTTCAACTTTATGGAATTTGTTTATGCTTGATTTATGACCAAGGATGTGATTGATAATGTAGTATATTCCATGTGGTGATGAGTAGAATGTATATTCTGTGGTTGTTGGGTGGAATAATCTGTAGGTACTATTAAGTTCATTTGGTCAAGTGCCAAGTTTAGGTTCTGGATCTTCTTATTGATTCCTTGCCTTGTTGATCTATCTAGGGTTGTTAGTGGGATATTCATGCCCCCGATAATAGTGTTAGAGTCAATATCTTTTTTTAGTTTACTTGGTAGTTGCTTTATAAATGCTGGTGCACCTGTGTTGGGTGCATATATGATTAGGATGGATATTTCTTGTTGGTGGATTGAACCTTTTATCATTATATAGTACTTTTGTGTCTTTTAAAATTTTTGTTAGATTATCAGCTGTTTTGTCTGATATTAGGAATGCAACTTCTGTCTTCTTTTGTGTTCCATTTGTCTGGAAACTCGTTTTCCATCCTTTAATTTTGAGTTTGTGTACATGTCTTGTAGTGAGATTGTCTCCTGAATGCAGCAAATAATTGGGTCATTGTTTCTTATCCAGTTTGTCATTCTGTGTCTTTTCAGTGTTGCATTTAGTCCGTTCACATTCAGGCTGATTACTGAAATGTGATTATTTATCCCTGTGATGAAGTTCTTATAAAGTTTTTGCTTTGTTTGCTTGTTTTATTTTGGGTTTGAGTTTCATATATGTGTATTTTTCAAGTTTCTTGTTGCACTGTATTCTCTGTTGATTCTGTGCTCTGCTGTTCTCTTGGGAAGTGTGTGGTCATTTTTTTTTTCTTTCTTCCGTGCTTAATAACTTTTTAAGTGTCTTCTGTAGAGCTGGTCTGGAAATTGCATAATCTCTTAGGGATTGGATGTCTGGGAAGGATTTTACTTCTCTATCACTGATGAAGCTGAGCTTGGCTGGATAGGGAATTCCTTGTTTAAATTGTTTATCTTTGAGGCTTTAAATATAGGGCTCCAGTCTCTTATTGCTTATAGTGTTCCTGCTTATAGGTCTGCTGCTATTCTGACTGGTTTTCCCTAGTAGGTAGTTTGACCTTTCTCTCTTGCTGCCTTTAGAATTTTTTCTTTTGTGCCTACTTTGTGTAGGTGAATTTCTATGTGTCTAGGGATTGGTCATCTCATCTGATGTCTTGTGGGGCTTCTCTGTATCTCTTGTGCTTGGCTGGTCACATCTTTGGTGAGATGGGAAAACTTTTCTTGGATTACCTCTGGGAATACGTGCGGCAAATTGTTCTCCATTTCTCTGTCTTCTTCTGGGATACCAATCAAGTGTATGTTCAGTGTCTTGATATAGTAGCACATCTCTTGTAGACTTTATTCTTTTTTTATGAATCCTCTTTCTATGTTTTTTCAGATCAGGTCAATTCCCATGATCTGATCTTCAAGTTCTGAGATTGTTTCTTCAGCTAGATTAATTTTGCTTGTCATCTTGTTATTTATTTCCTGGATGAAATTTTTATTGCCAATATCTCTGTTACAAGTTATTTCAGTGTTGCACCTTGTCTTCCTTGTGTCTTATTTACTCTTTCCATCCATTCCCTAATCTCTGTTGTATTCTGAGGCCAGTCGTTGGTGACGTCCATTGTTTGTTCACCAATGTCTGATTTTTCAGGAGTTTTTTCTTGGGTACACTTGAAATTGCCTGAGATGTTCCTTTGATTTTTCCTCATTTGTGACAGATCTCCTGTTTTTCTCTTTAGTTCTTATTCAGTGTCAGTGAAAAGACTTTCTTTCCTGATGCTTGCTCAGTCTTATATTCTTCCTTGATTTGACCTCTGTCTGTATTTGTTCTATTTTGAAATAAAACAATGGATGGGAAGCTTCATTGTCTCTTGTACTTTTTGGAGTTCGACTTACAAATTACAATGCTCACTTTTTGTGGTATGTGTTCCCTGAGGCCCACTCCCCACCATCATTCTGATGATGTAAAGTATAAACCAATGGAAAAAACAATAGAGCACACAGGCACAGACATACACACACCCCCCAAAAAACTGGAATAACAACAAAGTGTAACAAAATAAACAACAAAAATATCCCAAGAAAACTAAGCACACCCACATGCCTAACCCAAAATAATAAAGAAGAAAAACAAAGACCAGAAAAAAATAAGGACTTCAGATCAAACCCTCACACGTATATTGCCACACACCTTAAATTATAAAACATTAAAATAAAACCCCCAGACGAAGAATAGAGTAAAAGCAAACCAACTACAACAACAAAATTGAATGATGAAGGCTCAATCATTCATATACACACATAAACAGAAAATTACAAATCAAAGAAGAAAGAAACAGTAAAAGAAAAAAATTGGGGGGATTCAGATAAAACCCTCACATACACATTTATGCACAAAGGAAAAATATTTTTGAAATCGATGAACTAACAAACAGACAAATAATTTTTTAAAAATTAAAAGAGAAGAAAAATCCTGCCCTCTTGTGGCAAGTTTTGTATTTGTTCCTATAATCAGGTCTCTCCTGCAGAGCCACCACTTTCACTCTGTGTCCAGAGCAGGAAAGGAGGAGGGGCAGTGGAGGTGGGTGGGGCTGCAGTTCTCCCCTCCCACTCTCCTATGGTCAAGGAGATCTCCTCCCTTGGTGAGGTGTGGGGTTGTCTCTTCCCTAGGTATGTACTCACGGTGATTACCCCAGCCAGACCTGTCATGGAATGGATTTCTCCTATTGCAACTCTTGTCCAGGCTCCTCCTGGGGTTGTGCCTCTCAGTTGTGGCCCAGCTATGTGGGTCTGACGTTCAGAGGTTTGTTGGGGAGAAGGGGGTTTGGGCCAGCTCTGGACTCACCACTGATCTCTTTGGAGTCCTTCCTCAGCCTCTGTTGGCCACACTCTTTGTGTCGCAGCTATATCACGGTAGGGAGTCTGGTGCCTGGAACTAAGTACTCCTCAGGTCCCTCCAAAGTTTGTACTTTCAGGATATTCACTCTGGATCCTGAATCGATCAATCCCTGAGTGGTTGGTCCGCCAGTCACAGAGATCTGTTGCTCTGCCATGAGTGAGTCTACTTTCCTGTCCCTCCTCCAAGATGGTGGTGGGGGGCCTCTTTTGTTATCTTCCGTGGGACTTTGCCTCTGAACTCCCTCCGCAGTCCCTGCTGCCAGTGCCCTGCCAGGCACCGAAGTGGTCAGGCAAAGCCTGGAGCTGGCTGTCTCTCCTGCCAATGATGAGGGACATCCCGAGGTGACAGTATTTCCCTGCCGATTGTCATAAGAAAACTTCTGTCCGTTTAAAAAAAAAATCAGCTTCTGTGACCTCAGAAGAACCAGGGACCAAGCAGAAAACCTGCCACACCAGCTATTGCACCAGGAGCCTGACCACCTGCTCTTGAGTCCTACTTTGACAGTCTCTCCCAGCATTTTCTTCCCAGGGAGGGTTTGTTGACTTAAAAAAAGCAAAAGAAATTGGTACTTGGCTTCTGTGTCCCGGGAGTCACTAGGGTCCAACCCCAGCAGCGGTGGCACGAGTTGCTGCATCAGGAGAGCCCTGCTCACTAGCTTCCTAGCCCTCTCTCAGTCAGTCACTCTCACACCCACTTGCTCACCAGCATGCTCACCAACACAAAATAATTCACACACTCACTCACTCACACTGGGAATCACATAGTCCGAAAGACTGAGCTGCCATTTTTGCCCTGCTCTCAAAAAAAAAGAAAAAAAAACTTTTAAGAAGAGACAAATATTGCCATTACATAATGACAAAGGGATCAATTCCTCAAGAAGATATAACAATTGTAAATAAAAATGCACCCAATATCAGAACATTTAAATATATAAAATAAACATTAACAGATCTGAGGGGGAAAATAAATCGCAATACAATAATAGTAGGGAATCTCAATAGCCCATTTTCAAAAATGGACAGGTCATTCAGAACAAAAATTAATAAGGAAGCATTGAATTTAAACTGCATCTTAGAGCAAATGGATCCAACAGACATATATAGAACATTTATTCCAACAAAGCCAGAGTACACATTCTTTTCAAGTGCATACAGAGAATGATTAATTTATAACTTTGTAGCCTAGCAAAAGAAGTCTTAACAAATTTAAGAATACTGAAAGCATAACAAGTATCTTTTCTGACCACAATGGTATAAAGGTGGAAGTCAATAATAGGAGGAAACCTACAAAATTCTCAAATATGTAGAAATTAGCATACTTTAAGTCTTCTAAATAACCAATTATACAAAGAAGAAATCAAAAGAAAAATTATCTTGGGGCAAATAAAAATGGAAACACTATAGTTAATAATAATTATAATATATTGTATTCTTGAGAAACACTGAGCAGATTTTAAGTGTTTTCTTCACAAAAATGGTAACTATGTGGGTCACACATATGTGTAGCTCACTTAGCCATTTCTTAATGTATATATATTTAAAACATTATGTCAGACATGGTAGATACATACAACTTTATTTGCCCACTTTAAAAAGAAAATAAAATGCTAAAAAGAAAATAAAACACAGTATACTAATGAAGTTCAACAGAAGCAGTTTTAAGAGGGAATTTTGCATGTATTCATGTACAAATGCCTACATGAAGATTTTTTAAAAATGGCAAAAAAATCAACAACACCCAAAACTTAACTTTCCACCTCAAGTAACAAGAAAAAGAACAAACTAAGCCCAGATTTAGTAGAAAGAAAGAAATAACAAGGATTTGAGCAGAAATAAATGAAGAGACTGAACAATAGAAAAAAACCAATGAAACTAATAACTGACTTTTTGAAATGAAACAAAATTGACAATTTTTAAAATTTGACTAAAGAGAGAAAGGGAGAGTACTCAAAGAATAAGGAATAAAAGAGAAGAAATTACAAAGAAATACAAAGGACTATGAACAATTATAAACAAATGGAAAAACTGAGAAGAAATGGATACATTTTTAGAAGCACAAAATCTGTCAAAATGGAGTCTTGAAGATAGAAAATTGGAACCGACCATTAGTGAGTGAGGAACTTTAATCAGTCATCATATAACTTTAATCAGGTAAACAACTAGCTGCTCAATATGCATAGATAAAATAGACATTTAGTTTAAAGTAGTTTGTTATTTTTATATTTAGCATTAATTTAAAATGTCTTAATTAGAGTTTTCCAACACTGTTGATTGATACTCATGCCATAAGAGATAATATAGACAAGTAGGACCTCATCAGACTGAAAAACTTCTGCAAATACAGCAACAACAACAACAACACAATCAAAAGAGCAGGGAGACAACCATCATAATAGGAAAAAATATTTGCCAACTGTATATCTGACAAAGGCCTAACATCCAGGATTGACAAGGAACTCAAATGTGCCAAAGGGGAAAAAAACCAAACAACTCTATTAAAAAGAGGGCCAAAGATATGAATAGACACTTCTCAGAAGAAGATATTTGGGCAGCCAACAAGTACAAGAAAAATTGCTCAGCCTCAACAATCATCTAAGAAATGCAAAATAAAAACACACTGAAATGCCATCTAACTCTAGTCAGGATGGCCATCATTAATAACTCAAAAATAGGGGAGGGAGGGTCATATCTCATTAACAAGGGTACCTACATAATGAACATTTGTATACCTAACCCTGAATTGTACCTCACATCTTTAAAATAACAAATAAATAAATAAATAACTCAAATAATGACAGTTACTGTAGAGTATGCCTAGAGAAGGGAACCCTTCTAAACTGTTGGTGGGTGTGTAAACCAGTACAACCCCTATGGAAAACAACGAGGCAATTCCTAAAGAATCTAAAAATCAACCTTCCATACAGCCAAGTAGTCTCTCTTCTAGGAATATATTAATACCTGGGAGAACTCAAATTATTCTACACAAAAGATACCTGCATACGCATATTTGTTGCAGCATTATTCGCACTAACAAAAACATGAAATCAAAGTTGCAGCTCATTGAAAGTGGATTGCATTAAGAAATATGCTACAGCTGGGGCAAGATGGCGACGGCATAGGTGAACTTGTGAGATTCTCTGAACGTGAGTTCCCAAAAAGGCTATCACTTCGCTACTCCCATCCCCCAGCCCACCACCAACCGCGCTGGGGGCAGGCCCGGGAACTTCAGTCCCACGCAAGGCCAGATATTGCGCCCCCGCTCCACTGCTGCCGTTCTACTCGTGTGTGGAAGTCTCCAGTCCCAGCCCCCTCCAGATCCCTCCCTGGCTGCATTGTCTCCAGCCCGGGCACCCGGCATCAAGCCGCCGGTCACACAGGGAGGCTCTGGGCACCCGCCCCTCAGAGACGCTGGTTCCATTTCTGGCTGAAGTCCTCTGTTGGGTCCCAGCGCCACTCTCGCTGTCTAGAGCCTGCCCTTTTG
>NW_007247095.1:0-2897 GCF_000164805.1 Carlito syrichta
GTAGCAAGCTAGTTAAGTCTGCTGGCTTGCCAACTGGCTAGCTGGTTAAGTCAGCTAATTAAGTCAGCTGGCTACCCAGCCTGCTAGCTAGGTAACTAGCTAATTAAGTCTGCAGGCTAGCCAGGTGACACTCTCTTTCATCAGCTAGTTAAGTCAGCTTGCTAGCCAGAATCTAGCTAGTTAAGTCAGCTCTTTAAGTCAGCTGGCTAGTCAGTTGGCTAACTGATTAAATCAACAAGTTAATTCAGCTGTCTAGCTAGATGGCTAGGTATGTAGCTAGCTAGAATAGTCAACCTGCTATACAGATATGTAGCTGGTAAGTCAGCTAGTTAAGTTACCTGGCTAGCAAGCTGGCTAGGTAAATAGCTAAATAGTTAAGTCAACTGGTAGCCAGCTGGCTATCTGGTTAAGAGAGGTAGTTAAATCAGATGGCTAGCCAGCTGGCTAAGTGGGTAGCTAGCTAGTTAAGGTAGCTGTCTAGCTTGCTAGCTTGTTAAATCAGCTAGGTAAGTCAGCTGGCTAGCCAGCTTGCTAGATTGGTAGCTAGCTAGTTAATTCAGCTGGCTAAGTCAGCTAGCTAAGACGTTAGCTAACTATATAAGTTAGCTAGCTAAGTCAGCTAGCTAACTGGCTAGCTAACTAGTTAAGTAGGCTAGTGACATCAGTTAGAAAACTAGTTAGTAAGCTAGTTAAGACAGCTAGTGAAGTCAGCCAGATAACTAGTTATCTAACTAGTTAAGTCCATTAGTTAAGTCCACCACCTAACTAGTTAAGTCAAGGAGTTAAGACTGATAGCTTACTAGTAAAGTCAACTAGCTAACTAGTTAGCTAACTAGTTAAGTCAGCTAGTTACATCACCTAGCTAACTATTTAAGCCTGCTGGTTAAGTCAGCTTGCTAGCTCGTTTGCTAACGTTTAAGCTTGATGGTTAAGTTAGCTCACTAGCTCCTGGGCTAACAACTTAAGGCAGCTGGTTAAGTCAGCTTGCTAGCTCCTTGGCTAATGACTTAAGGCAGCTGGTTAAGTCAGCTCGCTAGCTCCTTGCTAATGACTTAAGTCAGCTGGTTAAATCAGCTCACCAACTCCTTGGTTAACGACTTAAGTCAGCTGGTTAAGTCAGCTCGCTAGCTCCTTGGCTAACAACTTAAGGCAGCCTGAGAAGTCAGCTCCCTAGCTCCTTGGCTAACGACTTAAGCCAGCTGGTTAAATCAGCTCACTAGCTCCTTGGCTAATGAATTAAGACATCTGGTTGGTTAGCTCGCTAGCTCCTTGGCTAATGAGTTAAGCCAGTTGGTTAAGTCAGCTCGCTAGCTCTTTGTCTAATGACTGAAGCCAGCTGGCTAAGTCAGCTCACTAGCTCTTTGGCTAACTATTTAAGCCAGCTGGTTAAGTCATCTCGCTTTCATGTTGGTTAAATATTTAGCTTGTTGGTTAATTCTGCTAGCTAGCACGTTAGATAACTTGTTAACTAGTTGATTTTGACAGCAAGCTAGATAGTTAGCTATCTAGTTAATTCAGCTGTCTAGCTAGGTAACTAGCTTGATGGTTAAGTTAGCTCACTAGCTCCTGGGCTAACGACTTAAGGCAGTTGGTTAAGACAGCTTGCTAGCTCCTTGGCTAATGACTTAAGGCAGCTGGTTAAGTCAGCTCGCTAGCTCCTTGCTAATGACTTAAGTCAGCTGGTTAAATCAGCTCGCCAACTCCTTGGCTAACGACTTAAGCCAGCTGGTTAAGTCAGCTCACTAGATCCTTGGCTAACGACTTAAGCCAGCCTGAGAAGTCAGCTCCCTAACTCCTTGGCTAACGACTTAAGCCAGCTGGTGAAGTCAGCTCGCTAGCTCCTTGGCTAATGAATTAAGACATCTGGTTGGTTAGCTTGCTAGCTCCTTGGCTAATGAGTTAAGCACGCTGGTTAAGTCAGCTCGCTAGCTCTTTGTCTAATGACTGAAGCCAGTTGGCTAAGTCAGCTCACTAGCTTTTTGGCTAACTATTTAAGCTAGCTGGTTAAGTCATCTCACTTGCATGTTGGTTAAATATTTAGCTTGTTGGTTAATTCTGCTAGCTAGCACGTTAGATAACTTGTTAGCTAGTTGATTTAGACAGCAAGCTAGCTAGTTAACTATCTAGTTAATTCAGCTGTCTAGCTAGGTAGCTAACTAGTTAGATAACTAGTTAAGTCAACTGGCTAGCAAGGTAGCTGGCTAGTTAGGTCAGATATTTAAGTCAGCTGGTGAGCTAGGTAGGTATCTAGTTAAGTCAGCTAGTTAAGTCAGCTGGCTAGGTAAGTAGCTAGCTAGTTATGTCAGCTAGTTAAGTCAGCTGGCTAGCAACTCGTGTCTGCTAGATAAGTCAGCTGCCTAGACAGATGGCTAGGTAGGTAGCTAGGTAGTTAAGTCAGCTGGCTAGGCAGCTGGCTAGCTAGTTAATTCTGCTAGTTAAGTCAGCTGTCTAGCTAGATTGCCAGCTAGTTGAGTCAGCCTGCTAGCTAGTTAGGCAGCTAATTGTGTCAGCTGGTTAGCTTGTTAGCCAGCTAGTTGGGTCAGCTGGCTAGCTCTTTAGCCTACTAGTTGGCCAGCTGGCTAACTCATTAGCCAACTAGTTGAGTCAGCTGGCTAGCTCCTTAGCCAACCAGTTGGGTCTGTTGGCTACCTCATTAGCCAACTAGTTAAGTCAGCTGGCTAACTCATTAGCCAGCTAGTATAGACTATTGGCAACCTCATTAGCCAAGTAGTCAAGTCAGTTGGCTAACTTGTTAGCCAACTAGTTAAGTCAGTTGCCTAACAAGTTAGTCAACTAGTTGAGTAATCTGGCTAACTCGTTAGCCATCTAGTTAAATAAGCTAGCTAACTCATTCATCACTTATTAAGACCCCTATCTAATTTGTTAGCCAACTAGTG
>NW_007247095.1:3013-8621 GCF_000164805.1 Carlito syrichta
CCAGCTAGTTGAGTCAGCCTGCTAGTTAGTTAGGCAGCTAATTGTGTCAGCTGGTTAGCTCATTAGCCAGCTAGTTGGGTCAGCTGGCTAGCTCTTTAGCCTACTAGTTGGCCAGCTGGCTAACTCATTAGCCAACTAGTTGAGTCAGTTGGCTAGCTCCTTAGCCAACCAGTTGGGTCTGTTGGCTAACTCATTAGTCAACTAGTTAAGTCAGCTGGCTAACTCATTAGCCAGCTAGTATAGACTGTTAACAACCTCATTAGCCAAGTAGTCAAGTCAGTTGGCTAACTTGTTACTGACTTAACTAGCTGACTTAACTAAATACTTACCTAGCTAGCCAGCTGACTTAAATACCTGACTTAACTAGCCAGCAACCTTGCTAGCAAGTTGACTTACCTAGTTGTCTAACTAGATATCAACCTAGCTAGCAAGCTGACTTAACTAATTAGCTAACTAGTTAGCGAACGAGGTAGCTAACAGATTTAACCAACTAGCTAACTATTTAGCCAACCTGCTAGCAAGGTGACTTAACCAGCTGGCATAACTAGTTAGCCGATGAGCTAGCGAGCTGACTTAACCAGCTGCCTTAAGTCATTAGCCAAGGAGCTAGCAAGCTGACTTAACCAGCTGCCTTAAGTCATTAACCAAGCTAGCTAGTTATATCAGCAAGTTAAGTCAGTTGACTAGCTACTTGTGTCTGCTATAAAATTCAGCTGGCTAGTCAGATGGTTAGGTAGGTATCTAGCTAGTTAAGTCAGTTGGCTAGCCAGCTGGATAGCTTGGTAAGTCAGCTAGCTAAGTCAGATGGCTAGCCAAATGTCTAGCTAGGTAGCTAGCTAGTGAAGTCAACTGGCTATACAGAAGGGGAGGTAGTTAAGCCAGCTAGCTGACCCGATAGTCAACTAGATATATCAGCTAGCTAATTCATTATACATCTAGTTAAATCAGCTTGCTAACTCGTTAGCCAACTAGTTAAGTCAGTTAGCTAACTTCTTAACCAAGTAGTTACATCTGCTAGCTATCTAGTTAGGCAACTAGGTAAATCAGCTAGCTAAGTCAGCTATCTCACTAGTTAACTAACTAGTTGAGTCAGCTAGTTAAGTCTGCTAGCTAACTAGTTAGCTAATTAGTTAAGTGAGCTAGTTATTCAGCTAGCTAGTTAGTTAACTAAATAATCATGTCAGCTAGTTCAGTCAGCTAGCTTACTACTTAAGTCAGTTAGCTAAGTCAGCTAGTTAAGTCAGCCTTCTAGTGAAATCAGCTGGTTAAATCAGCTAGATAGCTAGTTAGCTAACGGGTTAAGTCAGCTGGTTGAGTAAGCTGGCTAGCTAATGGCTTAAGTCAGCTGATTGAGTCAGCTAGCTAGTTAGCTAATGGGATAAGTCAGCTGGTTGAGTCAGCTAGCTAGCTAATTAATTAAGAAGTTAAGGCAGCTGGTTGAGTCAGCTAGCTAGCTAGTAAGCTAACGAGTTAATTCAGCTGGTTGAGTCAGCCAGCTGGCTAGTTAGCTAACCTGTTAATTGTGCTTGTTTGATGCCGGAGACCAGCTCCAGCTGGGTTCAGGGTACCCCAAAGGTGGAGAAGGTATCGGCGATTGGGTGGAAGAAGAGAAAGAAAGAGACTGGACTCCAGTTTAGTGCAGAAGTGATGTGTCTTATTGGGAATTACAACGGGTCTTTTGTACACAAAGTCAGATGTGGGAGGGGCGTCTCCCACACACCAGTAACCTTAATCCATGAAAACTTAATCAATGATTGCCTTTAAACCCTTTTCATAAGATAATCTGAAAATCCCATAACAAACAATAACCTAATCTGTGACTGACATATTCTATAAACCTTTTTCATCCTAAGCTGATTGATTTATGCCAAGTTAAACAATTCTATAGAAGCTTAAGCATTTACTTTACAAACAAAAGTGGCCCATCCCAGAATGATTGGAATGTAGCCCAGTCCAAAGTTCACAGTGGGCTAACTGCAAGTAATCTAGCCGCATTCTTTCAATAGAATGGCTGTCTTCTAAAACAATATTCCACAATTTACAACTTAAATAAATCCTAAGATCATGACCCAGAAGCCTGTGACCAATACTAAGGCTCTTAGATGTGACACGAGTTTGAATTATAAGTTGTGTGAAAGCCAAAACTACAGTTTGTGGAAGAATGGGAGCAATGAGCTTCTAAAGTTAGCTTGTGTTCATCCTGGTCTCAGAGATTTTATGTTTTGAGCTCACAGGAGCTTAATCTGGCTAGTGCTGAGTAGAAAGGGGGAGGAAATGGGGTCAATAGCTCCCGAATGCATCCTAGTGGTCGCAGGGTCAACGGCCCTTCCTGATCCCTAATGCTCAGTGGGCCTCCAAGGCCGGCTCCCAACATCTCTCCCTTTTTTATTTTTTTAGCACAAAACCGTGAAACTCCATATTGCTCTTTTTTAGCACTCTGAAGATGATTGGGAGTAGACACAGCAACAAAAGAATCACTGCTCCGCAAATGTCCACATTGAAGAGTATAGATATTATTCATTTTTGGTGAGCAAATGATGCCTGAATTTCTTGATGTAATATAGTAAGGTCTATAATCAGGTCTTAATGGTTCCAAATTCCAAGTTATTTTGTCCCAAGAATGGGCAGATTTAAACTCAGAGTGACATTGGGAGCCAATTTCTTTTTTAAGGTCACAAGTTCTTGCCCTACTGCTAAAACTCCTTCCTCCAAAGCACTAACCTTACTTTCCAACTTCTGGTCTATGATTTCCTGAATAGCCATGGCAATAGAAATGATTTTAGACAGCCGATCACTAAACATAGTTGTATGAACTTCCCTAGATAATGCTACAACTCAAAAGTAGCTATTAAAGCTGTAACTCCAAAAATTAAAAGTAGCCAAAAATCTTTCCTGTCTTGCTAAAAGAGCATTAGCTTCATACAATATCTGTAAACCATATGCACCATACCAACGAGATGACAATTATATAAGAATCATCAAATAAGATGGCTGCTCAAGAATAACAAAACCTTCATAACAGGCATTTGTTAAACAATTAGTTAAAAATACACCCAGTACAAGACACCTTATAAACATTGCATGAGCCATTAAAAGCCCAGTCACTAATATATAGTCTTTCACCAGGTACAGTATAGTCCACCTTAGAGTTATAAGCACAGTCTCTCCATTTCAGGAAGCCAGTATCTCACTGGATGAGTGACCAGTCCTTTTCCATATCATTAAAGGGGAAAGTAGGTACGCTGAGAGGTGCTGTTCATTAAACACAGTTGAAAAGTTAGAGTCACAGCTGTGATTGAGCAAAGACATACAGGCCAACACTCATTTCCTGCACCTCTGCAGTATAGATGGTGAAAGAGTTGCAGATCACCTTGTCCTGGGTTTGGTATTGGATACAGTTACACTTAAAGCAATATTGGTCCCTCAGCTGCTTCTGGCACTTCTCACTGGTCATCAGCATATCCAGGTAGCAGATGGTGAGCTCTTCTCCTACCCTGATGTCTCGGACTGCATGCAGTAAGTTTGTCTTATGTTTTTGGTCCTGTATTCTTTTCTCCTCCCAGTTGTTAAAGACTTTAAAGGTTGTGTTCAGTAGTTATAATTGAGGAGTTTGTGGGCCCTTTTCTAAGTTTTGGAGTTTGCACCAGTGCTGACTGAGAGATAAAATACATCCAAAAGAACTTGTCCTTCCAGTCTAGTCCGCTTATTAACACCTATTTTGTAGTTAGCTAACAGGATTCACTTATATGATTTCTTTACTTCCGTCTGGGAAAGTTGAACTTGAGAGAAATTTATCATAAGAAGACAACAAAGAAGAATTTGTAACATCCTTTTGTCCGAGCCACCACCTTAAGAAGACACATGTGTAGGGGGGGTGAGAAGTCTGGAGGTTGGGGTGAGGTGCTGTGGCCTTTGGCACCCACCCCTTCTCCAAAGGTAAAAGAGAAAGACTGGTGACTGGGGTCAGGTGCCATGGCCTTTGGCACCTGTCCCTTCTCTGAAGGTAAAAGAGAAAGACTGAAAGTCAGGGCTAGGTGCCACGGCCATAGATGTCTGCCCTTCCTTCTCTGATAAAGGCGAAGGGACTCACAGAATAGATTACAAGAAACAAGAGTAGTAGGGAAGGCAGGAATTTGAGTTGTAGGAGGAATAGGAGAGGACAAAGGAAGTGAAAACCCTTATTTTGTCAACATTTTTCTCCGGTCTATTCCTTGATTCAACAGGATTCATGCCACCCATCTCAGTCTTTGGGTTAGCGGGGGCATTTCAAATGAATCGATCAGGAATACAAACAGGAGTTGACGCATCCTGTGGAAATATGCAAGAATATTCTCTCCCACTGGTTAGTAATATATCAGGCCCTCTCCATTGGCCTGTGAGAAGATCCTTCCATTTTACCATAGGTTTAACTTTTCCTTCTGGGTTCCAGTGTCTAGCCATAGGTGAATTGCCTGAAGAATCCAAATTTAAATGATTTATAACAAATACATCATGATTTAAAACATGATGAGGAGAACTATATCTAAACGCCCCCTCTTGTAATTTATGTATTTGATTTTTTAAAGTTTGATGGGCTCTTTCAATTATGACTTGATGCTGTAGGTTATAAGGAATTCCTGTGGAATGAAAAATATTAAATTGAGAACAAAACTGTTGAAAAGATTTTGATGTATATGCAGGACCATTGTCAGTCTTAAGTTGTTTTGGCATACCTAATTGTGAGAAATCAACGTTGCACCACGTTCTTATAAGCTTCTCCAGTTCTTGCTGAGGCTAAAATAACATGAGAAAATGTATCCACAGTAACATGCACACAAGACAATTTTCCAAATGTAGGTACATGAGCTACATCCTTTTGCCATAATACATTAGGTTTTACTCCTCGTGGATTAACTCCTGCTGAAACGTTAACAAAAGTAGGACATGCTGGGCAATTCTTGACAATCTGCCTTACTGCTTCCCTAGGTATCTGAAATTCATAACGTAAAGCAGTAGCATTTTGATGATGAATATTATGAGATAGTTGAGCTTGAGTGACTTCCTCTGTCTCCAAAGTTGCATAGATGGCAGGTTTTGTTAAATTATCAGCCAATTGACTACCCTCACGTAGAGGTCCCGGAAGGCTGGAATGAGATCTGACATGGCCAACGAAAAATTGCTCTTTTCTAACATGAATCAATTGCTGCAGTTGTATAAGCAATTCCAAAATTGTGGTTTTACTAACAGGAATAGTTGCTGTCTCAATATGAGGAAACAGCCCTTGAATATAACGAGAATCAGCATACACGTTAAATCTCTTGTCTTTTAGAGGAGTAAAGGCATATAAAAAAGCTCTTAATTCTGTTTTTTGTGCTGAAGTCTCTGGAGTACTTAAAACATGAGTTTTGTAATTAATTAGTGCCACTTCTTTACCATTAGAAGAGCCATCAGTAAAAACCAATACTGCTCCCTCGAGGGGGACTAAGGAACATGCACAAGGAGTGATTATAGGATTACATTTCACAAAGTGCAACAATAGATTTCTAGGCAAATGAAACAAAATTTGTCCCCTAATGAAAAATCAATCAAAGCCACTTGCCAATCATCATTAGTTTGCAACAAGGTTGAA
>NW_007247096.1:0-1014 GCF_000164805.1 Carlito syrichta
TTTTTTTTAGCCACATGAATTAACTAGCTGGCTTAAGCTAAGCAGCTGGCTAGCCATCTGATGCAACTAGGTGACTGAACTCGTTAGCCAGCTGGCTAGCCAGCTGACTTAACTAGTTGACATCACGAGATAGCCAGGTGGCTAGCCAGCTTACTTAACTAGCTACCTACCTACGTATCACCCTGGTTTGCACGCTGACTTATCCAGCTGATGTAAAGAATTAGCCAGCTGGCTAGCCAGCAGACTTATCTATCTAGCTATCATTTCAGGCAGCTGGATATCCAGCTGAATTAACTGACTTAACTAGCTAGGCTGCTGACTTAACTAGCTGAGTTAACTAGGTAGCTACCTACCTAACCAGCTGACATAACTAGCTGATTTAACTTACTAGCTACCTAGCTAGCTATCATATAGCTAGTTGACTTAACGAGGTGACTTAATTAGCTAGCTCGCTGATTTATCTAGCTGACTTAACTAGTTAGCTTCCTAGCTAGCCAACTGACTTCAGTAGCTGAAATATCTAGCGAGTCCACATGGCTGCCCATCTGACTTAACTAGCTTTTTAAAAATCTAGCCAGCTGGCTTGAAAACTGATTTAATGTGCTGACTTAACTAGCTACCCAGCTGGTTAGTCAGCCATGCAAACTAGCTTATTAAACTTGCTGGCCATCTGGATAGCCAGCTGACTCAACTGCCTAGCTACCTAGCTAGCCAGCAGCCTAGTCAGCTAACTTAACTAGCTGACTTAATGAAGTAGTCAACTGGCTAGCCATCAGACTTAAAAAGCTAACTACCTAGCTATACAGCAGGATAGCCAGCTGACTTAACTAGCTGATATAACTAGATAACCTAATGGATAGTCAGCTGACTTAAATACCTAACTACCTAGCTAACTAGCTTGCTAGTGCACTGACTTAATTAGGTGACTTTAGCTAGCCAGCTGTCTAGCCAGCTGACTTAACTAGATAGCTACCCTCATAGGCAGCTGGCTAGCCAGCTGATTTAACTAACTTA
>NW_007247096.1:1679-11479 GCF_000164805.1 Carlito syrichta
CTACCTAGTTAAGTCAGCTTGCTAGACAGCTAGATAGCTTATTTGCTATCTAGTTATATAAGCTAGATAGCCAGCTAGCTAGTCAGCTAGCTAGTTAAGTCAACTAGCAAGCCAGTTAATACTTGGCTAACTAGTCGACTAGCAACTAAAATAGCTGATCAGCTATCTAGTGGGCTCACTCTCTTTCCATCTGGTCAGCTAAATATTTGGCTCAATCGCCTGCCAACCTGTCAGCAAACTAGTTGGCTCACTCCCCAGCCAACAGGTCAACTAACTTGTCAACTCGCTCACAGGCCAACAAGTCAGCAAAATAGTCAGCTTACTCGCCAGTTGATTAAATTCACCTTACCTGTCATCTCCCACTCTGTCTGACTAGTTAAGTCAGCTGACCACTCTAATCACCAAACAGCCGAGTAGTTAAGTCAGTTGACCAATCGACTCACTCGCCAGTGAACTAGTTAATTTCAGCTAACCAGTTAACTCACTCACCGGTCAGCTAGTTATGTCAGCTAACCTGTCGGCTCACTTGCTGGCTGACTAGTTAAGTCAGCTTACTAGTCAGCCTACTAGCCGTCCAATAGTTAAGTTAGCTAACCAATCATCTGACTATTAGGCCAAATATCAGTAGACAATTTAGGTCAGCTAACTAATTGGTCGACTAGTTATGTCAACTAACTAGTCCCCCAAATACTTGAATGACTAGGACAGCAAATTAGTCTACCAACTAGTTAACAGAGCTATTTAGTGGGACAACTAGTCAACCAGTTAGCCCAGCTAAATAGTCGGACGAGTATTCAGCCAACATTTTATGGCAGCAAACAAGTCGGCCGAGTAGTCAGCCAATGTAATAAACCAGCTAACTAATCAGCCGACTCGTCAGCCAACAAGTTGTCACCTAGCTAACTCGTTAACCAACTAGATAATTGAGCTAGATATCTCGTTTACCAACTAGTTAAAAGAGTTGGCTAACTCGTTAAACAAATTATTAAGTCAGCTAGCTATCTCGTTAGCCAACTAGTTAAATCAGTTAGCTAAGTCTGCTAGCTAACCAGCTAGCTAGCTAAGTCAGCTAGCAAAATCAGCTAGCTCACTTGTTAGCTAAATTTAAGTCAGCTATTTAAGTCTGCTTCCGGACTAGTTAGCTAATTAATTAACACAGCTAGTTATACAGCTAATTAAATAATTAGCTAACACTTTAATTCACATAGTTAAGTGTGGTAACTAACTAGGAAGTCTGCCAGTTAAGTCAGTTAGCTAAGTCAGTTTTCTAATATTGTCAGCTTATTAGAACAGCTGGCTAGCTATTTAAATAACGGATTAAGTCAGCAGGTTGAGTCAGGTAGTTAGCTAGTTAACTAACGTATAAAGTCAGTTGGTTGAATCAACTGGGTAGCAAGTTAGGAAATAGGTTGGGTCAGTAGGTTGAGTAGGCTAGCTAGCTAGTTAGCTAACGAGTTAAGTCAGCTGGATGAGTCATCTAGCTACCTAGCCAGCTAAAGATTTAAGTCATCTGGTTATGTCAGCTAGCTAGCTCATTAGCTAATGAATTAAGATAATGAAGTCACTTAGCTACCGCGTTATATAATGAGTAAGTTAACTAGTTAGCTAGTTGGCTAAGTCAGCTAGCTAGCTAGGCAGCTAACTATTTAAGTCAGGTGTCTAGCTAGTTAGCTAACTAATTCAGCTGGATAGCTAGGTAGCTTGCTAGTTTAGTCAGCTACTTAAGTCAGTTGGCTAGCCAGCTGGCTAGCAAGGTAGCGAACTAGTTAAGTCAGTTGGCTAACCAGCTGGCTAGCTGGTTAATTAAGCTAGTTAAGAGAGCTGGCAAGTCAACTGACAAGGTAGCTAGCTAGCTAGTTAGTCAGCTGGATAGATACCTAGCTAGCTAGTGATGTCAGTGAATTAAGTCAACTGGCTAGCCAACTGTCTACCTGGTTAAGTAAGCTAGTTTAGTCAGCTGTCAAGCCAGCTGGATAGTTATGTAGCTATCTAGATAAGTCAGCATTCTAGACTGCAGGCTAGCAGTTCAAGTCAGCTAGTTAAGTCAGTTGGTTAGCCTGCTGGCTAGGTAGGTAGCTAGCTAGTTAAATGAGCTGGCTACCCAGCTTGCTATCTTCAGTCAGCTATGAAATCAACTGACTAGCAAGCTGGCTAGATAGAGAGCCAGCTAGTTGAGTCAGCTGGCTAGGCAGCTGACTAGCTGTTTAAGTCAGCTAGTTAAGTCAGTTGACAAACAGCTGGCTAGCTAGTTAAGACAGCTCATTATGTCTGTTGTTTATACACCTGGTTAGCTAGTTAAAAAGCTAGTCAAGTTAGATGGCTATCCATCTGATTAGCGAGTTATTTCAGCTAGCTAAATCAGCTGGCTAGCTAGTAAGCTAGTATATAAGTAAATTAGTTATGTCAGCTAGCTAGCTAGTTAAGACAGCTAGTTAAGTCAGCTGACTAGCTAGATAGCTAGCTAGGTAGGTAGCTTGTTGAGTCAGCTAGTAAATGCAGCTGGGTAGCTAGGTTGCTAGCTGCTTAATTCAGCTAGTTAAGTCAGTTTGCTAGCTAGTTACATCAGCGAGTTTACTCAGCTGGCTAGCCAGCTGCCTAGCTGTGTAACAAACTAATTAAGTCAACTGGCTAGCCAGTTAGATAGCTAATTAAGTAACCTTGTTAAGTCAGCTCACTAGCAAGCTGTATAGCTAGGTAGGTAGGTAAAATCACCTGGCAAGACAGCAGGCTATGTAGGTAGCTAGCTAGTTATTTCAGCTGGCTATACAGGTGACTAGCTAGGTAGCTAGGCACATAATTCCGCCTGCTACACAGCTGGCTACTTGATTAAGTAAATTAGTTAAGTCAGCTGTCTAGCCAGCTGGTTGACTAGGTAGTAAGCAAGTTAAGTCAGCTGGCTAGCCAGCTGGCTAGCTAGTTAAGTCAACTAGCTAATTCAGTTGGCTTCCCAGCTGGCTGGATAGGTAGCTAGCTAGTTAAGTCAGCTGGCTAGTTAGCTGGCTACCTGAATTAACAAGCTTGGTATCTAGCTAGCTATCCATTTGACTTCCCATCTGACATAACTAATTGACTTAACCAGCTAGCAAACTGGCACATGTAGCGGACTTAACTAGTTAGCCAGTTGGCTAGCCAGATGACTTAACTAGCTCTCTACCTAGCTAGCTAGCTGGCTAGTCAGCAGACTTTACTAGTTGACTTAATTAGCTAGCCAGCTGGCTAGTCAACTGACAACAATTTCACTAACTAGCTAGCCAGCTGACTAGCCAGCTGACTTAACTACCGGACTTAAATAGCTGGTCTGCTTGCTACACAGCTGAATTAACTAGCTTGCTATATAGCTAGCAAGCTGGCTATCTAGCTGACTTTAATAGGTGACTTAACGAGCTAGTCAGCTGACTAGACAGCTGACTTAAGTAGCAAGCTCCCTAGCTAGACAGTTGGCTATACAGATGACTTAACTAGGTGGCTTAAATAGCTAGCCAGCCGAGTAGAGAGCTGTTTTAACTATCTAGCTACCTAGCTAGCCAGCTGTATAGCCACCTCACTTAACTAGGTGACTTATGTAGCTAGCAAGCTGGCTATCAGGCTGACCTAACTGCCTAGTTACCTAGCTAGACAGATGGATAGTCCGCTGAATTAACTAGCTAGCTAACTACATAGCCTGCTGGCTTGTCAGCTGACTTAACTGCCTAGCTACCTACCTAACCAGCTGGCTAGTTAGCTGACTTACCTAGGTTACTTAACTATCTAGCTAACTGGCTAATCAGCTGACTTCAGTAGCTAGCTTCCCAGCTAGGAAGCTGGCTAGGCTGCTGACTAGCTTGCTGACTTAACGAGCTAGAAAACTGACTTAACTGGCTGACTTAACCAGTTAGCTACCTAGTTTGCCAGCTGTCTT
Organism: Carlito syrichta; assembly: GCF_000164805.1. Taxonomy (NCBI): domain Eukaryota; kingdom Metazoa; phylum Chordata; class Mammalia; order Primates; family Tarsiidae; genus Carlito; species Carlito syrichta. Next base: position 5,578 of record NW_007247096.1, read on the forward strand.
AACTAACTAGCTTAACTAGCTAGCTACCTACCTAGCTGTCTAGATAGCCAGCTGACTTAACTTGCTGAATTAACTAGCTAGCTCACTGACATAACTAGCTGACTTATATGGCTAGCTTCCTATCTAGCCAGTTGAATTAGCTAACTGAAATAACTAGCTAGCCCCATGGATAGCCATCTGACTTAACTAGCTTTTTAACTAACTAACCAGCTGAATAGCCAACTGCCTTAATGAGCTGACTTAACTAACTAGCCAGCTGGTTTCCACCTGACTTAACTAGCTGAGTTAACCAGCTAGTCAGCTGGCTAGCCAGCTGACATATCTAGCTGACTGCCTATCTAGCAAGCTGACTAGCCACTGACTTAATTCGCTGTCTGAAGCTAGCAAGATGGCTAGCCAGCTCACTTAACTAGCTAGCTACCTACCTTACCAAAAGGCTAGCCTGCTGACTTAACTAGCTGACTTGAACAGCTAGTCTGCTGGCTAGCAAGCTGACTTATCTAGCTAGTTACCTACCTAGCCATCTGGCTAGACAGATGACTAAACTAGTTGACTTAACCAGCTAGTCAGTTTGCTAGACAGCTTACTTAACTCGAAGATATCACTATCTAGCCATGTAGCTATCTAGCTGACTTAACTAGATAGCTACCTAACTTGCCAGTTGGTTAGCCAGTTGATTTAATTTGCTGAATTAACTAACTAGCCAGCTGGCTAGCCAACTGACTTAACTATGTCACTACCTAGCTAACCAGTTGGCCAGCCAGCTGATTTAATTAGCTGAATTAACTAGCTAGTTGCCTAGCAAGAGAGCAGACTTAAATTTTTGGCTAACTAGCTCGCTACCTAGCTACCAGCTGATTTAAACAGTTAGCTAACTAGCTAGCTACATAGCTAACAAGCAGACTTAAATAATTAGCTGCTTAGCTAGCTATCTTATTTAGCCAGCTAGCTAACCAGTTAGATTACCTGTTATCTAACGTGCTAGCTAGCTGACTTAATCTTCCGACTTAACTCATTAGCTAATGAGCTTCCCAGGTGGCTCAAGCAGCTGACTTAACTCGTTAGCTAACTAGCTAGCTAACTAGCTAGCTAGCCTACTCAACCAGCTGACTCAACACGTTTGCTAACTAGCAATCTAGATGACACAACCAGCTGACTTAAACAGTTAGTTAACTAGCTAACTACCTGACTCAACCTGCTGACATAACCCGTTAGCTAACTAGCTAGCTAGCTGTCTTAACCAGCTGACTTAATTAGAAAGCTCACTTAACTAGCTGAAATAGGTAGGTGACTTAACTAATTAGGTAACTGACTTAACTGGCCAACTTAACTCGTTAGCTAGTTGACTTAAATACCTGAATTATATAGTTAGATTACTATTTAACTAGCTGAATAACCAGCTTACTTAACTAATTAGCTAACTAGTTAGGTAGCAGTCTTAAGTAGCTGACTTAAATATTTAGCTAACTAGTGAGCTAGCAGACTTAGCTAGCTGATTTAACTAGCTAAATTAACTAGTTGTCTAACGAGATATCTAGTTGACTTAACGAGTTGGTTAATGAGTTAGCTACCTGTTTTAACTAGTTGGTAAACGAGTTAACTAGCTGCATTAACTAGTTGTTTAATGAGTTAGGTGGTGATTTAACTTGTTGGTTGATGAGTCGGCAAAATAGTTAGCTGTTTTAACATGTTGGCTGACTACATGATCGACTTTTTTTTGGCTTAACAAGTTGGCCGAGTAGTCGGCAGACTAGTTAGCTGGGTTAGATAGTTGACTAACGAGTTGGCCCACTAATCAGCTCTGTTAGCTAGTTGGATGGCAGGTGTGCTGACCTAACTAGTCGGCAGATTATTAGGCCGATTAGTTAGATGGCCTAACTTGTTGGCAACTAGTTAGCTGACCTAACTTGTCGGCAATCAAGTTGGCCATGTAGTCATCTGATTGGTTAGCTGAATTAACTAGTGGGCTGGCTAGGTGACCGACCGGTTAGCTGACTTAACTAGTCAGCCAGCGAGTAAGCCGACAGGTGAGCTGTTTTAACTAATTGTCCGGCGAGTCATTCGACAGGTCATCTGACCTAACTAGTCAGCCAGCGAGTGAGGCGACTGGTGAGCTGACTTTATTTGGCTGGCGTGTGAACTGACTGGTGAGCTGACTTTAGTCGACTGGCAAGTGAGCCAACTGGTCATAGGACATAACTAGTTGGCCAGCCAGGGATCCAATCGGTGAGCAGATTTAACTAGTAAACCGGTGTGTGAGGTGACAGGTGACCTGCCTTAAGTAGTCAGCTGGTGAGCGAGCCGACTGGTGAGCTGATTTAACTAGTCGGGTAGAGAGCAAGCCAACTAGCAAGCTAACCTGTTGGCCTGTGAGAGAGCTGACTTGTTAGTTGACCTGCTGGCTGTTGAGGGAGCCGACTAGCTTGCTGACCAGTTGGCAGGCAATGGAGCCAACTAGTTAGCTGATCTGATGGAAAGTGAGTGATCACACTAGTTACCAGCTAGCTGGGTTTCTAGCCAACTAGTTAGCTAAGTAACTAGCTGATTTGCTAGCTGACTTATCTAGTTAGCTGACTAGCTACCTGGCTATCTAGCTGACATAACTGGATACCAAACAAGCTACTACCTGTCTAGCTAGCTGACTTAACTAGCTAGCTAGCTGGCTAGTTAGTTGGATAGCTGACTTAACTATCTAGTTGACTAGCTAGCTGGCTGACTAGCAAGCTGAATAGCTAGCTGACTTAACTAGCTAGCTGAATAGTTAGCTGACTTGCTAACTGACTTAACTAGTTAGCTGGATAGCTAGCTGACTTAAGTAGTTGACTAGCAATTTGGCTGGATAGCTGGCTAGCCAGCTGACTTAAATAGCTAGCCAAATGTTTGGCTACACTGCTAGTCATCTGGCTTAGCTAGCTAGCTACCTGGCTGGTTAAATAGCTAGGGAGCTAGCTAGCCAGCTAGCGGGCTCACCAGCTGGCTAGCCAGCAGGTTTAATTAGGCAGCCTGATGGCTGGACTGTCGTATAGCCAGCCGGCTTAACTAGCCAGACACCCTGCTGGTCAGCCGGCTAGCCAGCCGGCTTAACTAGCTGGCCAGCTACCTGATAAGCCTGCTAAACAGCCGACCTAACTTGCCAGCCACCTAGCTAGCCAGCCAGCTAACTAGCTGACTTAACTAGCAGACTTAACTTGACAGCCATCTGGCTAGCCAGGAGTCTTAACTAGCTTGCCACCTAGTTAGCTTGTTGTCTAGCCAGCTCACTTTACTCCCTGACTTAACTAGGTAGTCAGCCGGCTAGCTAGCTGACTTAATTAGCTATCTACCAAATTAGCCAGGTGGCTAGCCAGCTGACTTAACTAGCTGACTTAACCAGGTGGGCAGCTGGCTAGTCAGATAACTAAAGTAGTGAGCAACCTATCTAGCCAGCTGGCTAACCACTTGAATTAGTTAGCTGACTCAAGCAGCTAGCCAGCTGGTTAGCCAGCTGACTCAACTAGCTGACATAACAGTTTAACCAACTGGCTAGCGAGCTGACATAACTAACTGACAACATTAGCTAGTCTGTTGACTAGCCTGCTGACTTAACTAGCTATCTACCTAGCTAGCCACCTGAGAAGTCAGATAAATTAAGTAGCTGACTTAAATAGCTAGTAGCCTGGCTAGTCAACTGACTTAAAAAGTTTGCAACTTAGCAAGCCAGCTGGAAACCAGCCGTCTTAGCTAGCTGACTCAAATAGCTGGCCTGCTTGCTAGTCAGCTGAATTAATTAGCTTGCTATACAGGTAGCCAGTTGGATAGACAGCTGACTTAACTAGGTGACTTAACTAGATAGCCAGCTGTCTTGCCAGCTGACTTAAGTAGCAAGCTACCTAGCTAGCCAGCTGGCTAGCCAGTTGACTTAACTATGTGACTTAACTAGCTAGCAAGCTTGCTGTACAGCTGACATAACTAGCTAGCTAAAAAGCTAGCCAGCTGTCTAGCCAACCGACTTAACTAGGTTACTTAACTAAATAGCCAGCTGGCTAGCAGGCTTACATTACTGTCTAGCTACCAAGTTAGCCAGCTAGATAGCCAGCTGACTTAACTAGTTAGCAACCTACATATCCCACTGGCCTGCCTGCTGACTTGAATACCTAGCTTTCTAGCTAACCAGCTGGATAGCGAGCTGACTTAACTAGGTGTCTTAACTAGGTAGCCAGCTAGCTAGCCAGCTCATTTAACTAGATAACTACACAGCTAGGCAGGTGGCTAGCCAGCTGACTTAACTAGCTGCCTTAATTAGCTAGCCAGCTGATGTAACTAGCTGACTTAACTATCTAGCTACCAAGCAAACCAGCTGACTTTACTAGCTGAAATATCTAGCTAACATCCTAGCTAGCTATCTTTACCAGCTAGCCAGCTTTCTATCCAGCTGACAACTAGCTAGCTACTTAGCTAGCCTGCTGGGAAGGCAATTGAATTAACTAGCTGACTTAACTAGCTATCCCGCTTGCTACCCAACTGACTTAACTAGCTTACTACCTAGCTAGCCATCTGGCTAGCCATCTGACAACTAGTTGACTTAATCAGCTAACTAGCTCACTAGCCAACTGACTCAAGTAGATAACTTAACTAGTGAGCCAGTTGGCTAGCCAACTGACATAACTAGCTCTCTACATAGGTAGCTAGCTGTCTAGCCAGCTGAATTAACTAGCTGAATTATTTAGCTAGCCAGCTGGCTAGCCAACTGAGTTAACTATCTCACTGATAGCTATTCATCTGGCTAGCCACCTGATTTAACTAGTTAGCTTATATTGCTGACCTGATTGCTAGTCAGCTGAATTAACTAGCTTGCTCAAAATCTAGCCAGCTGGCTAGCCAGCAGACTTAACTAGGTGCTTAACTGGCTAGCCATCAGGCTAGACAGCTGACCTAATTATCCAGTTACATAGCTGGTCAACTGCCATGCCAGCTGACTTAACTAGTTGACATAACTAGCTAGCCAGATGGCTAGCAGGCTGACATAACTGCCTAGCTCCCTAGCTAGTCAGCTGGATAGCCAGCTGATTTAACTAGCTAGCTACCTACATAGCCCACTGGTGGGCCAGCTGACTTAGCTACCTTGCTACCTAGCTAAACAGCTGTCTAGTGAGCTGACTTGACTACGTTGTTTAACTAGCTAGATAACTGGCTAGCCATCTGACTTAACTAGCTAGCTACCCAGCTAGTCAGCTGGCTAGCCAGGGGACTTAACTCAGTGACAACAAGCTAGCAACCTGACTTAACTAGCTGACTTCACTAGCTAACTAGCTGACATGCCTAGCTGACTTATATAGCTAGCTTCTTAGCTAGCCAGCTGACTTAGCTAGTGAAATAACTAGCTAGCCTGATGACTAGCCATCTGACTTAACTAACTGTTTACCTAGCTAACCAGCTGGATAGCCAACTGACTTGACGAGTTGACTTAACTAGCTAGCCATCTGGTTGCCAGGTGACTTAACTAGCTGAGTTAACCAGCAAGTCAGTTGGCTAGACAGCTGCCTTAAATATCTGGCTACCTATCTAGCCACCTGGCTAGCCAGTTGACTTACCTAGCTGATTTAATCTAGCAAACTGGATATCCAGCTCACTTAACTAGAAAGCTACATACCTAGGCAGCAGGCAAGGTTGCTGACTTAACTACCTGAATTGAACAGTTAGCCCGCTGGCTTGCAAGCTGATTTATCTCGATAGCTACCTACCTAACCTGCTGGCTAGACAGCTTACTAAACTAGCTTACTTAACCAGCTACCCAGTTTGCAAGCCAGCTGACTTACTCACTGACATCACTAGCTAGCCAGGTAGCTATTTAGCTGACTCCACTAGCTAGCTGGCTACGTTGCCAGTTGGCTTGCCATCTCTCTTATCTAGGTGAATTAACCAG
>NW_007247097.1:0-18994 GCF_000164805.1 Carlito syrichta
CAACTTGGATGGATTTAGAGTCGATCATACTCAGTGATCTATCACAGAAACAAAGAACAGAGTACCACATGTTCTCACTCAGAAGCAGACCTTGAACAGTTATCATATATGAAAGGGATTGGTAGTAGTGGGAAACTGCCAGGGGAGGTGGAGTGGAATGGCAGTTGAGGGAAACTGCCAGGGGAGGGAGGGGCACACCTCATCAACAAGGGGACCTGCATAATGAACATTTGTATACCTAACCCTGAATTGTACCCCACATCTTTAAAAGGAAAAAAAAGGATCACTTTAATTTCCTCAAAACTAAAAAGAAAAACAAAACAAAAACTTCTCTTCAATAGACACAGCTGAGAAAAGGAAAGACGAGCCACAAACCAGATAAAAATGTTTACAATACATACATCAGGCAAAGATTTTGTATCTAAAATACAAAAAGAACTCTTACAACTCAATAAGAAAATGATAATTCAATTTTTTTTTAATGAGCAAAAGATTTAAAGAGATACTTTACCAAAGAAAATGTCCAAGTGATCACTAAGCACATAAAAAGACACTCAACGTCATTAATAGTCAGGGAAATATAGATTAAAAACAACGAGATACCACTACACATTCAGTGGAACTGTTACAATTTAAAGAACAGACAGCACTGTTGGCAAGATTGTGGATAAACTGGAACTGTCATAGATTGGTTATACATTGCAAGACCGTAAAATGATAAAACAGCCTACAAGTTTCTTATAAAATTCAACACACACTGGCCATATAGACTCAGCAATTCCGCTTGCTGGTTTTGAGAGAAGTGAAAACATGTCTACAAAAAGACTTGTACACATGTATTCATAACTGTTCTATTCATAATGGCCCCCAAACTGAAAACCATCCGTAGATAAATGAATAACCAAAGTACAGTTATACAGTTGCCATGGAATATCATTCAGCAATCAGAATGAATCAACTACCAAGTCTCTACATTATGCTGAGTATAAGAAGCCAGGCACGAAAGAATGCATACGGACTGGTTTCATTTACATGGAATCCTAGAAAAGGCAAAACGAATCTACTGATAGAAAGTAGATCAGCAGTGGTCCGGGGCTGGGATAAGGCAGGGATTGTCTGCGAGGGTCTGAGTGAAACTTCTGGAGGTGATGCAGATGTTCATTTGGGTTGCACTTATCCAAGTGTATACATATTAAAAATGTGTCCAAATGTCCACTTAAAGTGGAGGCATTTTTATTATACATAGTATATCAAAATGCAATCATGCATTGCTTCACGATGGGCGTGTGTTCTGAGAAAGGTGCCATCAGGTAAGTTCATCATGGCACAAACATCGCAGAGTGTACTTATACAAACCTAGGTAGCAATTGCCCACTACACTCCTAGCTTATATGTTATAGCTACAGCCTATTGCTCCCAGGCTTCAAACCTGTACAGCCTGTGACTGTACTGAATACCGGAGGCGATTGTCACACAGTGGTTAAGTATTTGTGTATCTAAAGAGCACAGTAGGCCAGGCACGGTGGATCAAGCCTGTCCTCTCAGCACTTTGGGAGGCCAAGGTGAGAGGATTGCCTGAGTCCAGGGGTTCAAGACCAGCCTGGGCAAATTGGCTAGCCCTCGTCTTTCCAGTACATCAAAAGGTTAGCCAGGCATGGTGGTGTGCGCCTGGGGTTCCAGCTACTTGGAAGGCTGAGGCAGAAGGATCACCTGAGCCCAGCAGGTTGAGGCTGCAGTGTTCGTGAGCCGACCACTGCACTCCAGCCTAGGTGACAGAATGAGACTCCAACTTTAAAAAAGATAAGAAAAGAAAACTGAGATTTGGACACACGTTAGCCTGGGGCCTACACCCACGTGACTAGTTAAATGCTATTATATTTAGCAACAAAGAAGCCCTGTGTCGCTCCACTTCCACTCCTCCTCTGCTCCAGTCAAGACCTAATGTGAGCCGGGCTCGGTGGCTCAGCCTGTAATCCCGCGCCTTTGGGAGGCTGAGGTGAGTGGATTGCCTGAGCCCGCGAGTTCAAGACCCGCCTGGGCAGCGAGACCTCATCTCTACAATAAGTCAAAAAATCAGCCGGGCGTGGAAGCGCATGCCTGTAATTCCGGCTACTCGGAAGGCTGAGGTGGAAGGATTGTCGGAGCCCAGCGGGTAGAGGCTGTGGTGGCCGGGAGCGGCCACTGCACTCCAGTCTGGGCAACAGAGTGAGACTCCAACTCAAAACCAAACAAACAAACAAAAGACCTAATATGCACACTCCTGCCCCTGGTTTCTGCCTTCCTGTCCTTCTGCTCCTGACTATCTGGCTACAGAAAGCAAAAGGCAGCTGCCAGCTCCCGGGTGAGGGTGTTTGTCTCTGTAGCTACCAGTGGACAGGGAATGGGATGCCTGCCTAGGGCATCTGTGATGAGGGCTGGCTGATGTAATCTCCACAGCTATTCTTCTCAAGGGATGTCTGAGCTTCTTCAGATAAGACTGGATAATGAGGGGGACTTCCTCTTTGAATCCAGAGGCCTTTTTGAAAGCAGGAGCTCCTGGCTTTCACCAGATAAAAACGGAGGATGATCTTTTGGGGGCCACAGAGATAACAGCAGGCAGGGAATGATGACCTTGGGGTATGCTGATTTGCATTCCCAGGAGGCAGGAGGGGGGCTGGGTCACAGAAGCATCAAGCTGGAAGTGATACAGAGACCCACTAAGGTTTATCCGTATTGCCACAGCCCCTAGAGAAGGGCATGGCCAGGGCTCAAGCGCTCCCGTCCATTCCTGAACCATATTCCTGAGAGCTAATAAAAGGTGCATTTCCCCTTATCTCCTACCAACTTCCAGTAAGTAGCTTCAGGGGATCCTTGACTTCTATAGTCGATGCCCAATCAACTGAAAGATGCAAACCTCCATTTGCTCCTTTTTTCTGAGTAGTCCTAAATTTGAAAAATATAGTATCATTGTAATCATAAACTTGGTGATTTGTATAACTGCTGTATCAATGCAAACATAAGTTTTGTGATTTGTATTACTTTTGTGTAAATGCATGATGTCTTAGGCCTTGTAAACTCCCTTTGCTCTACGGCAAGCTTGATTAATGCTTTTGCTGGACCCTAATAATAAAAGCTATGAGACACCTTTGATACCTGGCACCAGGAAGTCTGGACCGAAAAATGTCACTAACGATAAATCCAGCTGAAATTCAAGTTCTGTACAATGCTCTGCTGGTCACGTGGCTAATGTATAGGTACTAACAACTCTGAACTTATAAAAGTGAATTGTAAAAGCCTGGAGGGTAAGCAGAGCCATTTTAGAAAGACCTGGAGTCTGGCTGTGCTCCCTGGATTCAGAAATCAACTTCTGCCAAGCTCGGTGGCTCAGCCTGTAATCCCGCACCTTTGGGAGGATGAGGTGAGTGGATTGCCTGAGCCCGCGGGTTTGAGACCCGTCTGGGCAGCAAGACCTCATCTCTACAATAAATCAAAAAATCAGCCGGGCGTGGTAGCGCATGCCTGTAATTCCGGCTACTCGGAGGCTGAGGCGGAAGGATCGCCGGAGCCCAGCAGGTCGAGGCTGCGGTGGCCGGGAGCGGCCACTGCACTCCATCCAGTCTGGGCGACGGAGTGAGACTCCAACTCAAAAAAAAAAAAGAAATAAAAGAAATAAACTTCTTTCTACTAGTTCCCAGCCCCTTTGATTTATTGGTATCGAGGGAACAGCCGAGCATTACTCAGACCCTAACAGAAGCAGCCACGTGTGATACCTGAGATCATGACAGACAGCATAGTATACTCACTTGTTGTTCTAAATGTGTATTTATTTTTGTGGGCACTTTCTATTTGCGTGAGGCTTCTTCATTCACCATAGACATACATAAAGCTTTCCTTTTTCTCTTTTTTTGAAACTTTCCTTTTAATAGTCCTTTTTAAAGAAGATTGTTAAGTGAATAACGGAACCAATTCTGTGCAAATGTAACAAAAATCACAGATAGTGTGCAAACAACTGAAATTGAGAGAAGACTGATAAGAACAATGCCCAACGCCCGTCTGTCAGATTAAGGGACCAGAGTCTCCCAAGCTTACACAGAAGTCTTATTCTTTTTAGCTTGAACAACAAACATTTATTTTTCACAGTTCTAGAAGCTGAGAAGTTCAAGGCCAAGGTGCAGAAGATCCAGCATCTGGTGAGGGCCCTGGTCCTGGCATGCAGTCCGCCACTTTTTTGTTGTTACTGACAAAAACCTGGAGCCTGGACCCACAAAGGCAGCAGGCAAAAAGGACCCGTGAGGTGGTTCTGAGCAGATGGAGTGTGTAAGAGCAGGGGACCCAGGCCTAGCCGAGCTCATCAAGGCCAGGGCTCCCTCCCAGACCCCCGAGCCTCTCCCAGGGTTACTTCGCCCTGACATTTGTCACCTGCTTGTTCTCCGGCAAGCCTGCTTTAGCCACAGAAGAAAAAGGCACTCGTCCTTTGTCCCTGTTGGAGAGGAACCCACCCCTCACCTCGCAGCAGGGCCTGAGAAGTGTGTAAGTACCAGTTGGAGAGCTCTGTGTCCCCAGCTCCAGCCACTTGTACATTGAGTCCTTCCAACACCCCTTTGAGGGAGGCATCGTGACCATGCCCCTTCAGAGCTAGGGAAATGGAGTTTCAGAAGTGTTATGAACTTGGACAAAGTGCAGGCACAGCTAGAAGGTCACCCAGCAAGGATCTGACCCCAAGCTACCCGAGGGTAAGGGTTGTCTCCCTTCAGCATCTTCCCGTGCAACTTGGAGCCCTGAAGACAGCAGCACAAACATTCCCAGTGCAGTGCCGGCACCCTCCCCAGCCTCTTGCTGGCTGCTCCTAGTCCAGTTTAACCTGGTGGAGTGTTTCTGGACCTGCCCATCCCAAGGAAGAGGAGGCACAATCCTTTTACAAAAAAAAGAAACTGAGGAACGGGTGCAGTGGTTCATGCCTGTAATCCCAGCACTTTGGGAGGCAAGAGAATCACTTGAGCCCAGGAGTTTGAGAACAGCCTAGGTAACATAGTGAAACCTTGTCTCTACAAAAAATTTTAAAATTAGTCAAGTATGGCGGTGCATGCCTGGAGTCCTAGGTATTTGGGAGGCTAAGGTGGAAGGATCACCTGAGCCTGGAAGGTGGAGGCTGCAGTGAACCAGGATTATGCCACTGCACTCAAGTCTGGGCAACAGAATGAAACTCTGTCTTGAAAGAAAGAGAGAGAGAGAAAAGGAGGGAGGGAGGGAGGGAAGAAGGAAGGAAGGAAGGAAAAAGAGAAAGAAAAGAAAAACGGAGGCTCAGATGAGGAAAGGATTAAACCAGGTCACACGCCTGGTAAGGGAGAGTCAAAGCTGGAGGAGAAAGCCTTTCCCTGAACTCTGGAGTCCCTGCTGGGGAGGGGATCCTTGCTCAGAGGGGGTGGTCACAGGCTGGAGAGAGAAGTGTCACCCTTGAGGCACTCGTTCCCGGCTGCCTGGGTGTCTGCGTGGGGTCACCCTGGCCTGCTTTTCAGTTCCAGTTGAAACGCACGTTGTGTGTCTGCAGCCGAGCTCATTGACTCTTTTTTCAGTCGACCTGAGATGGCAATAATAACACCAGCCTCACATGTGTAACCCTCTAGCACAGCTCCTGGAACATGGTGGGTGCTCAGAAAATCAGCAGTGATGACAGTCACGGCAGCAATTGTGCTAGGGTTAGTCATTTCATTTTTTTGCCACCACGGTTTCCAGACCTCACACCTCCACCCGATCCGAATTGATGCCCTAGTTGTCTCCGAGCAAACTTCTTGGGGGTCTTTGCTAGTAGTTCCCCTCTTATCTGCAGAGGATATGCTTCAAGACCCCCACGGATGCCGGAAATTGAGGTTGGTACTGAACCCTATAGGAGTTGTGTTTCTCTCCTATACATACATACTATGATAAAGTTTAATGTGTAAGTTAGACACAGTATGAGATTAACAACTAATAATAAAACAGAACAATTAAATAACACACCGTAGTAAAAGTTAACCAGACATGGTCTCTTTTCTCTCTCTCTCAAAACACCTTATGATACTTCACTCACCTTCTTGTGATGACATGAGATGACAAGGGGTCTAGGTGCTGACATGAAGTGAGGGAAGGACGGAGGTATTGTGTGTGTAAGTGGAAAACTCCAGAAATAAACAACTCATAAGTGTTACGTTGTGTGCCTTTCTGAGTAACTGGGTGAAATCTCATGGCCTCCCGCCTCATTTCACGTGGTAGCTCTCTTGGTTGTCAGACTGATTGTCCCATGCTCAACTTACCCTTATTTTACCTAAGAATGGCTCAAAGTGCAAGAGGAGCGAGGTAATATTTTCAGACCAGGGTTAACTGAGGGTAACTGAAACGACATAAAGCAAAACCTTGCGTAAGAGAGTACTGGTCAGCTGGGCATGGTGGCTCACGCCTACAATCCCAGCACTTTGGGTGGCGGAGGCAAGACGATTGTCTGAGCTCAGGGGTTCTAGATCAGCCTGAGCAACACGGTGAGACCGCATCTCTGCAATAAACACTAAAAATAGCTGGGCACGGTGACACACATCCGTGGGTCCAGCTATTTGGAAGGCTGAGACAGAAGGATCACCTGAGCCCAGCAGGTCGAGGCTGTGGTGGCCATGAGTGTGCCATTGCACTGCAGCCTGGCGACAGAGTGAGACTGACTCAAAAAAAAAAGAGAGAGAGAGAGAGAAGACTAGTGTATATTTTTGCTTGTGCCTTGCTACTCAGCATTTCAAGTCATGATTAGGTAAAATAACGACTAAAATAGCACTATCCCTTCCTCCCTTCTTAGGTGTCTGAATTTTATTTATTTTTTATTTTTATAAGTTGGAGTCTCACTCCGTCCCCCAGACTGGAGTGCAGTGGCCGCTCCCGGCCACCACAGCCTCGACCTGCTGGGCTCTGGCGATCCTTCCGCCTCAGCCTTCCAAGTCGCTGGAACGACAGGCGCGTGCCACCACGCCTGGCTAATTTTTGGATTTATTGTAGAGATGAGGTCTCGCCAAGTTGCCCAGGTGGGTCTCAAACCCTCGGGCTCAGGCCATCCACTCACCTCAGCCTCCCAAAGGCGCGGGATGACAGGCTGAGCCCCCGAGCCCGGCAGGTGCCCGAATTTTATCATCCTTCCTGGAAGAGCTCTTTGTGGATATTCCTCAGGGAAGAAATTAAGTTGGGCCTGGAAGTTAGTGGAGCAGCAGATGAGGGACCAAGAATGAGGGCTGAGGCCCTGGGGGGGGATATGAAACCTGGGAATAAGTCGCCTACATGTGCACACCCAGTGATCCGCCGGCCTCCTGCCCGGCTGCCTCGGGCCTATCTACATGCCTATCCACCTACACACCCAGACACCTGCACCCTACACTGCCTACCTGTGCAGGCATCTATCTTTGGGATAGGCTCTCTGCCCTAGCCACAGGGCTGTAATGCCATCTGTCCTACTTCTTATCTAATTTAGAAAATATGTAGTCACTAGTTTTTTTAAAAAATTTCTTTCTTGAATCATACCCCGCATTTTTAAAATAAAACAAATTTTAGAAAGGAACCAAGTGAAGCAAAATCTAATATAAATAAATACAATAAATAAAAATTTTAGAAATAAATAAATTTTTTCCTGTCTCCTTTCCTCTCTCCTCTTCAGGGACTCCAGGTATGTGTATATGATTAGGCTGCTCGAAGTTGTTTCACAGCTCACTGATTATTTTATTACTACTTTTTGGAGTATTTTTCCTTGTTGTGTTTATTCTGAATGATGTTTATTGCTCTACCTTCAAGTTTACTAATCCTCTCTTTCACAATATCTAATTTTCCATTTGTAACATTCAATGTATTTTTAATTCCAGATACTAGATTTTCTTTACTTTTTTTTTTTTTTTTTTTTTTTTTTTGAGTCGGCGTCTCACTCTGTCGCCCAGACTGGAGTGCAGTGGCCGCTCCCGGCCACCGCAGCCTCGACCTGCTGGGCTCCGGCAATCGTTCCACCTCAGCCTTCCAAGTAGCCGGAATTACAGGCATGCACTACCACGCCCGGCTGATTTTTTGATTTATTGTAGAGATGAGGTCTCGCTGCCCGGGCAGGTCTCAAACACACGGGCTCAGGCAATCCACTCACCTCAGCCTCCCAAAGGCGCGGGACAACAGGCTGAGCCACCGAGCCCGGCTTCCTTATATTTTCTATGTCTCTACTTAATATATTCAATTGTTCCTCTATCTTCCTTGAGCATGTGGATTATAGTTCTAATAAATGTGTTAAAGTCCTGACCTACTGATCTATCATCTATGTAATCTCTTGGTCAGTTTCCACTGATTAATTTTTCTCTTCATATGCATACTATCTTTCTGCTTCTTTTCAGATCTGGTAATCTTTGAGTACAAGCCAGACATTTAAATTTTGTCTTGAAGGGTACTAGATGTTTTTGTATTACTATAAATATCCTTGGTCCTTGTTATGAGACAACTGAGAGTCAACTTAATTCTTCTTTTTTTTTATTTTTTAAGAAAGTAGGATTGATTGGGCATGGTGGCTCAAGTCAGCACTTTGGGAGGCCAAGGCAAGAGTATTGTCTGAGTCTACAGGTTTGAGACCAGCCTAGGCAACTTGTAAAACCTTGTCTCTACAATAAATCAAAAAAAATTAGCTGGGCGTGGTGGCTTGTGCCTGTAGTTCCAGCTACTTGGAAGGCTGAGGCAGAAGGATTGCCTGAGCCTATCAGCAGGTGGAGGCTGCTGTGCCTGTGAGCATGCATGCCACTGCACTCCAATCTGGACGACAGAGTGAGACTCCAACTCAAAAAAAAAAAAAAAAAAGAAAGTAGGATTCATTGAGAAGACAGAAAAGCTCCCACAGTGGCACAGTGAGGGCGGCGATCCGAGGGACTGCTCTTAATTCTTTTTTTTTATACTACACACACACACACACACACACACACACACACACACAAATAGCTTTAGGGGATACAAATAATTTTTAGTCACATGGTTGCATTGCATAGTGGCAAAGAAGTCTGGGCTTTAAGTGTACCCACCACCCCCACCTGTACACATTGTGCCTTATAGGTGATTTTTCATCTTTCCACCTCTATCTCCTTCCCACTTCCAAGTCTCCAATGTCCATTAGATCATTCTCTAAGCCTTTGCAGATTCTTAGTTCAGCTCCCACTCATAAGTGAGAACATACCCTGTTGGTTTTCTGTTCATGTGTTCACCTAGGATGATGTTCTCCAGCTTCATTCAAATTGCTGCAGAAGAATTTCTGGGTCCGATTCCATGGATTAATTTTTCTTTTCATATGGACCACATCTTTCTGCTTCTTTTCATATCTGGTAATCTTTGAATATATGCCAGACACTTAAATTTTATCTTGTTGGGTACTAGATGCTTTTGTATTCCTATAAATATTCTTGGTCCTTGTTACGAGACACGATTAATTTGCTGAGAGCCAGCTTAATTTTTGGTAGCTCTACTTTAAGTTCTTTGAGAAATATCCATACCGATTTCCATAGAGGTTGTACTAATTTACACCTCCACCAACAGGGTATGTGTTCCCTTTTCTTCACATCTGCACCAGCATATATTGCTTTTTTGACTTTTGTTCTGTCTCCCAGGTTGGAGTACAATGGCACACTCATAGTCACCCCAGTGTCAACCCGCTGGGCTCCAGTGATCCTTCCACCTCAGTCTTCCAAGTAGCCGAAACTACAGGCGTGCACCATCACACCTGGCTAATTTTTTTAAATTATTATTTATTGTAGAGATGAGGTCTTGCCAAGTTGCCCAAGCTGGTCTCGAACCCATGGGCTCAGGCAATCCACTCGCCTCAGCCTCCCAAAGGACTGGGATTACAGGCTGAGGCGCCGAGCCCAGCCTTGATTTTTTAATAATCGCTATTCTTACTGATGTAATGTGGTATCTCATTGTGGTTTTAATAATTTTGCATTTCCCTGATGATAAGTGATGTGGAGCTCTTTTTCAAACGTTTGCCGGCCATTTGTATATCTTCGTTGGAGAGATGCCTGTTCACGTCATTTGCTCACTTTTTAATGGAGTCATTTGATTTTTCTTGCTTATTGGTCTGCGTTCTTAGCAGATTCTGGATATGCGTCCTTTGTCAGGTGGATAGTTTGCAAATATCTTCTCCCATTCTGTAGGTTGCCTATTGGCTCTATTGGTTATCCCTTTTGCTATACAGAAACTTTTCAGTTTAATTAAGTCCCCACTTATTTATTTTTGTCTTCAGTGCATTTGCTTTTGGGATTTTAGCCATACAGTCTTTGCCTAGATCATGTCCAGAAGAGTTTTTCCTATCCTAGTTTTTCTTTTAGAATTTTTACAGTTCCAGGTCTGACATATACGTCCATATTGAGTTAATTTTTGTATATAGGGAGAGATCGGGATCAAGTTTCATTTTTCTGCATGTAGCTATCCAATTTTTCTAGTAGCATTTGTGGATTATGGTGTTCACTCTCCCAGTGTATGTTTTTGTCTGCTTGGTCAAAAATCAGTTGCGTGTAGGCATTTGGGTTTATTACTAGATTCTCTGTTTTGTTCCATTGGTCCATGTGTCTGCTCTTGTACCAGTACCATTCTGTCTCAGGTAATGTGTTACCTCCAGCTTTGTTCTTTCTGCTTAGGATTGCTTTGGCTATGGCCCTCTTTTTGTCCCATAATCTGTGAAAAATGGTGTTGGTAGTTTGATACGGATTGCATTGAATCTGTAGATTGCTTTGGGTGATATGGTCTTAACATCTTAACAATGTTGATTCTTCTACTCCCTGAGAATGGGAAGTTTCCCCATTTATTTGTGTTCTCTATAACTTCTTTCATCGGTGTTTTACAGTTCTTCTTGTAGAGATCTTTCACCTCCTTTATTAGCTATGGTCCTAGGAATTTTAACTTTTTGGCTGCTATTGCAAATGAAACTGGTTTCTTGATTTGATCCTCAACTTGACTGCTATTGGTGTATAGGAGTGCTACTGAATTGTGTGTGTTAATTTTGTATCCTGAAACTTTACTGACTTCATTTATCAAATTCAGGAGTCTTTTGGAGGGGCCTTTAAGGTTCTCTAGGTACAAGATCATATTGTTGGCTTAAAGAGATAGCTTGATTTCTTCTTTTCCAATTTGAATAAGGTTTATTTTTTCCCTTGCCTGATTGCTCTGGCTAGGACTTCTAGTATTAGGTTGAATAAGATTGGTGAAAGTGGGCATCCTTGCTTTTTTCCAGTTGAGAAGGAATATGTTCAATGTTTTACCGTTCAGGATGACGTTGTGGCTTTGTTGTATATGACTTTTATTGTTTTGAGAAATGGTCCCTCTATGTCTATTTTGCTGATGGTTTTTAATCATGAAGGAATACAGGATTTTATCAAATGCTTTTTCTGTGTCTATTGAAATGATCATATGATTTTTGCTTTTAATTCTGTTTATGTAGTGGATCATGTTTATTGGCTTGCATATATTGAGCCACCCTTGCATCCCTGGGATAAAATCTATTTGGTGGTGGTGTATTTTTTTTTAATGTGCTGCTGAATCCGGCTTGCTAATATTTTGTTGAGGATTTTTGCATCTATGTTTATAAGGAATATTGGTCTGTAGTTTCCTTTTTTTATTGTGTCTTGGTTTCGGTATAAGAATGATACTGACTTGTAGGATGAATTAGGGAGAATTCCCTCCTTTCAAGCTTGTGGAATTGTTTTAGTAAAATTGGTACCAATTCTCCTTTAAAAGCCTGGTATAAATTGGCTGTGAGTCCATCAAGTCCTGAACTTTCTTTTTGTTGGGAGAGTCCATCAAGTCCTGAACTTTTTTGTTGTTGTTCTAATTACTCCTTTTTCTTTTTGAGTTGGAGTCTCACTCTGTTGCCCAGGCTGGAGTTCAGTGGCACACTCACGGCCACCACAGCCTTGACCTGCCGGGCTCTGGCAATCCTTCTCTCTCAGCCCTCCAAGTAGCCAGAACGATAGGTGCACTACCACACCTGGCTAATTTTTGATTTATTGTAGAGACAAGGTCTCACCAAGTTACCCGGGTTGGTCTCAAACCCATGGGCTCAGGCAATCCACTCGCCTCGTCCTCCCAAAGTGCTGGGATTACAGGCTGAGTCACCGAGCCCGGCCTAATTACTCTTTCAATCTCGCTACTCAGTGGTCTGTTCAGGGTTTCTATTTCTTCCTGATTCAAGGTTGGAGGAGTTGTATGTTTTCAAGAATTTATCCATTTCCTCTAGATTGCCTAGTTTGTGTCAAGATGTTCATAACACTTTCATATAATCTTTTTAATTTCCATGGTATCATTTGTAATGTCTCTATTTTTATTTCTGATCAAGCTAATTTGAATCTTCATTTCTTTTTTTCTTTTTTTTTTTTGAGTTGGAGTCTCACTCGGTTGCCCAGACTGGAGTACAGTGGCCGCTCTCGGCCACCACAGTCTCGCCTGCTGGGCTCCGGCGATCCCTCCGCCTCAGCCTCATTTCTTAATTAAACTAGTGTTCTGTTAATTTTGTTTATTTCTCAAAGAACCATCTCTTAACTGAGCACAGTGTCTCACACCTGTAATCCCAGCACTTTGGGAGGTGGAGGCATGAGGATTACCTGAGCCCACAGGTTTGAGATCAGCCTAGGCAACATGGCAAGACTCCATCTCTACAATAAATCAAAAAGTTAGCTGGACGTAGTGGCACATGTCTGTAGTTCCAGCTACTTGGAAGCCTAAGGCAGAAGGATTGCCTGCGCTAGCAGGTCGAGGCTGCAGTGTCCATGAGCATGCCTCTGCACTCCAGCCTAAGTGACGGAGTGAGATACTGACTCAAAAAACAAACAAACAAAAAAGAACCAACTTTAAGTTTCATTGTTGCTTTTTTCTTTCTATTTCATTTAGTTCTACTCTAATTTTCATTATTTATTTTCTTCTGTTAGCTTTGGGTTTGGTTTTTTTCAAGTTTTTCTAGTTCCTTGAAGTGTGATGTTAGGCTATCGATATGTGATCTTTCAGTCTTATTAATGTAGGCCTTAAGCACCATAAATTTTCCTCTGAGCACAGCTTTGGCTGCATCTCAGAAATTTTGATAACTTGTTTTGTTGTTGTCATTTATTCTTAGGGATTTTAAAATTTCCATTTTGATTTCATTGCTGACCCAAGGATCATTCAGGATCAGATTGTTTAACTTCCATGTTTTTGTTTGGTTTTATGAATTCTTCTTGGAGTCAATTTCTAGTTTTATTCCACTGAGTTCTGACAAGGTGTTTGATATTATTTCAATTTTTAAAAATTTATTGAGATTTGATTTGTGGACTATCATATGGTCTATCTTGGAGAAAGTTCCATGTGGTGATGAGAAAAATATGCATTCTGTAATCTGGGGGTGGAATATTCTGTTGATGTCTGTTAGTTCCATTTGCTCTAGTGTCTAGTTTAATTCCAATGTTTTTTTGTTGACTTTCTTTCTTGATGATCTGTCTATTGCTGCCAATGGAGTGCTGAAGTCTCCCACTATTATTGTATTGCTGTCTATCTCATTTTTTAGATCTAGTAGGTTTTTTTTATAAGGCTGGGGGCTCTGATGTTAGGCACATATATACTTAATGTTGTTATATCTTCTTGTTGAATTGATCCCTTTATCATTATATAATAACCATCTTTGTCTTTTTTTTTACTGTTGTTAACTTAATGTCTGTTTTATCAGACATGACAATGCTTACTCCAGCTCGTTTTTGATTTCCATTTTCATGGAATATTTTTTCACACTCCTTTACTTTGAGTCTATAGAAGTCTTCGAAGATCAAGTGGATCTCTTGAAGGTAGTAGATATTTGGGTTGTTTTCTTAAAATCCATTCTGCCAGTCTATATCTTTTTAGTGGAGCATTGAGACCATTTACATGCAGAGTTAATAATGATATGTAAGGTACTATTCCATTTATCATACTGGTTGTTACCTGGTTGCTCTATTTATTTTTTTCTCTATTGTGCTGGTACTCCATAAATCTTGTGAACTCTATGATTTCTGGCATTTTTCTACTGGTGTATTTCAACCTCTTATTTTAGTACTTAGAACTCCTTTGAGTATTTCTTGCAAAGTCAGTGTGGTGGTGACAAATTCCCTTAGCATTTGCTTGTCTGAGAAAGACTTCATTTCTCTTTCACTTATGAAACTTAGTTTTATGGGATACAAAATTCTTGGCTGACTTATTCTGCTTGAGGAGATTGACGATGGAGCTCCAATCCCTTCTGACTCATAAGATTTCTTCTGAAAAGTCTGCTGTTAGTCTGATAGCTTTACCTTTGTAAGTTATCTGATGCTTTTATTTCACTGCTAGCCAGTTGAATTGTGTTAGGACTTGCTTTTGAGCTTCTGATGTTACACAGGACCAGAGTGGTGTGTTTAGTCTGGGGCTAATTTTTCCCCATTACTGGGGCAAACTTTTCTGTGTATTCTACCTGGTGTCCTATGAATTATGAAATTACCCATTCTGGATGGTAAGAAAATGCATTATTTATTTCCCTGTGTGAGTTACAGGGATTTTTTTCCTTCTGATTCCTTTTAGGTGCTATTTTTCTCTGCCTTGTGAAATTTCTTCAGACCCAGGTACTGGTCAGTACTCATGTGAATACTCCAGAGACCTTCTGCAGACTTCTGGAGTTTTCTTTCTGTGCAACTCCTCCTCTCTGATGATCTCCCCTGCAGCTCAAGCCTTCCGGATCTTCCCTCTCCATCCTCTCAACTTGGATTCATAAAATCTTGGGGTGTACATCTCCTTTTGGATGACTAATAGACACTTCAAGTTTACAATATGGAAAAGTGAACATTTGAGATCTCCAATACTGAACAAGATGGGCTAGTGAACCAGGTTTATTTCCACCCCAAACAACTAAAAACTGGACAAATATGTGAAATGATGGTTCTTAATACCTGGACATTAGACAATAAAGAACTATGATCTCTTTATGAGATCATAAAGAGATGGAAAGCAAGTGTAGTAAGCCCTATCATTCCTCAACTTAATGCATAGAGGAAAAGCTAGAGAGAACTTAGAAGTCTCTCCAAGTTGAGAGGATGGAGCAGGAAGATCAGAAGGCAACTTTCTGGCAATCTTGTCTTCAGCTAATGGTGTTTAGGTCCAAGTTCTGTGCCTTTGAGATGTATATTTTCTACCATGTTTCACTGAAGAGTCATGTCTCTGAAAATAATTGATAGTAAGAGCTTAAATCGACTTTTTTCTTTTTCTTTCTTTTTCTTTCTTTTCCTTTCTTTTCTTTCTTTTTTTTTTTTTGAGTTGGGGTCTCACTCTATCATCCAAGCTGTAGTACAGTGGCATAATCATGGCCCACCACAGTCTTGGCCTCCTGGGCTCTGGTGTTCCTTCTACCTTAGCTTCCTAAGTAGGTGGGACCACAATTGTGCACCACTAAGCATGGCTAATTTTTGTATTTTTTAAGAGACAAGGTCTTACCGTGTTGTCCAGCCTGGTCTCAAACTCCTAGGCTCAAATGACTCTCCCAATTTGGCCTCTTAAAGTGCTGAGATTATAGGCATGAGCCACCTTACCTGGACTTAAATATTTTATCAGAAAAACGAAAGCTAGGTCAAATGCTTTTTAGTTCATGTGACTTAAGTGAGGACCAAACCTGACCTTTCTTTCTCTTATCCAAATTCCTAACTAAGAGACTTTGGGAATCCTTGCCTGACAAGGACTCACTAAACAGGATTTCATTATCCTATTGTTTTCTAACCTGACTCTGGCATAGCATCACATAACAAAGAAAGAAGGAAATCAAAGTATCTTATGGCTCTGAAAAACCATCTCTTGTGGATTACTGGACCCTCAAGTAGCCTTGTAAGACATCTGTCTATCCTCTCTGAAGTCTGTCACATCTTAATTTCATCTACATATCAACAAACCTAGAATCTTGCCCTTTGTCTCAGTGAAGCAGCTTATCTCCTGATAAAAATTACATATTACCAGTCAAGAAACCTTTAAATCTGCCTTTGACCTGCAAGCCTCTGCTGGGAAATGTCCCTCCTTCCCAACCAAATCGATGTAAATATCACATGTATTGATTTATGGTTTGGTGTAACTTCCGCCTTCCTCAAGTTTCTATAATCAAGTCACCATTCAGCCTCAGTGGGCACATGTTCTCAAGACCTCCTGAGTATGGTGTATCCAGGCTTAAGTTCTCAAGTTTGGTTCAAGAATCAAAGCAATCTTTGGTAAATAAAACTTGTTTCAAAATTCTAGTAATTTAAAATCCTAAAGTCATGTTATGTTAAATTAAGTAATCCTAGACTTTTCATTGGAAATTAAGGTTACCAAGAGTTAAAATATTAGTTGATAAATGTAATTAAAACTACTAGGCATAACAGAAATAATTTTACATAGAGAGTGTACAAAGACAGACGTGGTTTTGAGGGAGAGTAGTCAGTACAGGTTAGGCACAGATAAATGTCTTGTAGGCAGGTTTTAAGAAGGATTCAGACATTTTTTTCTTATTACATCTTTACTGCAGGTCAGGCTGGAATGTGGATCTGCCAGTCCACCCCACCCCCTCAGCCAATCAAAAACAATCCCATCAGATGTAAGAATAAGATAGCCCATACTTCAGCTCTTAATAATCACTAAAAATCCTTCAGGTTCCCGTTTGAAGGTAAAAGGATCAACCCCACCCCTTAATGTAAGACTGGGCCATCCTATTCTTACATCTGATAGGATTTCCTTTTGATTTGCTGGGGGGTGGGGTAGGCTGCCAGCTTGGCCTGCAGTAAAATGTAATTTTTGAAATGTCTGAATGCTTCCTAAAACTTACCTACTGGAAATTTATCTATCTATGTCTAACCTGTGCTCGCTACTCTGGCTCAATCCCCCCACCCCCTTAGAGATTTTCAAACTCATAATCACATAGGGTGCTGAGGGGTAAAGGTCAGTCTTCTGTAGTTTCTTCAAAGTTGGCAGTGGACAGAGTCCTGCCTAGCCAAAGATCAAAAATCTCTCCCTGTCCAGCCTTGCTAAGCTATGGTCTGGCCATGTGTTCTTTGAGCTATGACCAGGTCATGTTTTCTTAAGCTTTGACCACCCCCCTACCTTGGGGAGGTGAATCTCTCAATCTCTCTCCATTTGCCATTACTTTGCTAAAATCTGGTGTGTCAACGTGGGTCTTTGAAATATAGTCACCATTTTTCTTAGCCTTGGCCCCTTCCCCTACCATGGGGAGTATATCCTCTCTCTCTCTCTCTCTCTCTAATTTACTTTCTAAATAAACTGTATTTTCCAATCTAAAAAACAAAAAACAAAAAAACAACTCTCCCTGTCCAATCTAAGGTGTTCAGATCTGTTTCAGCATTGACATTGTTTGCATGCACCAGCTGGAATCCTTGCAAGGCCATTGCATAGGCATGAAACAGCTGGATTCTGAAAGAAACAAATTTAACCAGATAGCTAAAAAGATATGAACGAAAAACTAGCAGGATTATAATCATTACAATAAGCCCAATGATAGGAATAACTTAAGAAAACCCCTCCTTCTGCAGCAAGTTGAGAAATTAAGTGAAGCCAGGTATACATTTTGACAATTTAGTGGTGGCTGATTATCTTTTGTACAAAGGCTACAAGGCCTGCAATTACCAGTATAATTTAATTTCTGTGGCTTTATTGTAAGTACAAGCTTTTAGAGCTTCTGATGTATTTCTAGACTGTAGTGGCAACCTAACAGATTTTTCTGGACTGTAATTTGAACCAGGCACTCAAGTGAATCTTATATAAAATTTGAAGAGAAACCCGAAAATATTAGTTTGGAGACTTGCATCCAGAAAATACATCATGATGTCATTTAAACTGCAGAAAGCAATAAAACTTAAAAACGATGAAGAAAATAATTTAAAACAGTGCATAGTTTCTTTTGAAATATAATTTGTTTCAGTTTCCATTTTTTGTTAAAGACAAATTATAGTAGGATTTGTTTACTTATTTAGACTTAATGTATCTTATCTGCATATAAAGTGTAACAAGATTATTTGCCATATAGGCCTTTTAAAATTGACTTTTTTGAAACCCTTTTCTTTCCCCATAAGGAATTTAAGATTCGATTGAACTTTAATCTTAATTCTTTAAGCAGTCTGTTTTTAAATATTATTCTAGTTAAAGCCCTTGGTAATATAACCAGGGCTTCCATTCACATTTTGTTACAAAAGAAAACAGATCCTTATTGAACTTATTCAAATAACTATACTGTTAGAAATTAATAAAACAGTTATTTTACATTTTAGGGAAATTAGGCAAAGAGAAAAATATGTTACATTTTGCTTACAAGACCATACTTTACTTATTTGTGAAAATAACTGCAAATGGCTCCAAAATAAACATTTTTCTTTTGACTCTGAAGAATATTACAAAAATAATTAGTAACACTTTAAGCAGTTATAAAATTACCTGTTTTTTATTTACTCAGTCTATGCAATTAACTCTTGTTCTGTTAGCAGACCTATGTTGGATTAGTAATCCTCGTGAGCACATAAGCTTTTTAATAAGAGTTCTGGAAGAAGATTTTAAAGTTGTTAGTTGCACTGAATGACACTTCTCAGATTTTAGCTAACTTGACTATATATGTGATTAATCGGGCACAAATATTTAACAGCTTGAATTTAAAGATATAAATTTACTAACAACTTAAGTACAAAGAGTATTACAGAAGCAGAATTTTATACTTTAACATTTAGCAGAAATTATATTTAATCAATGGCCAATAGACTTAGACAAAACATTTAAATTTTGAAAGCATTCTATTTTACTTATTTTATTTTATTTATTTATTTATTTTTATTTATTTATTTATTTATTTTTTGAGGCAGAGTCTTACTCTGTCACCCAGACTGAGTGCAGTGGCCGCTCCCGGCCACCGCAGCCTCAACCTGCCGGGCTCCGGCGATCCTTCCGCCTCAGCCTTCCAAGTAGCCAGAATTACAGGCATGCGCTACCACGCCCAGCTGATTTTTTTTTATTTATTGTA
>NW_007247097.1:19146-36437 GCF_000164805.1 Carlito syrichta
CGCGGGCTCAGGCAATCCACTTACCTCAGCCTCCCAAAGGCGTGGGATTACAGGCTGAGCCACCGAGCCCGGTTTATTTAACTTATTTTAAAACTTACTTTAGCTACTTACTAAAGATTGACAGATGAGTGTTTTAAAAGAATAAAAAAGTACTGTTATTTTGATATAATGGCATTTTGGCCTAACATCAGTGTAATTGATTTTTTTTTTTTTTTTTTGAGTTGGAGTCTTACTCTGTCATGCCCAGGCTGGAGTGCAGTGGCATGTTCACGGCCACCACAGCCTCAATCTGCTGGGCTCAGGTGATCCTTCTGCCTCTACCTTCCAAGTAACTGGAATTATAGGCATGTACTACCACACTCAACTAATTTTTTTATTTATTGTAGAGACGAGGTCTTGCCAAGTTACCCAGGTTGGTCTTGAACCTGTGGGCTCAGACAATCCTTTCGCCTCGGTCTCACAAAGTACTAGGATTACAGGTTTGAGCCACTGCGCCCAGCCAGTGTGATTAATATTAATGGTAAATTCATAGGCATAATTTTTTTTTTTTTTTTTGAGTTGGAGTCTCACTCTGTCGCCCAGACTGGAGTGCAGTGGCCGCTCCCGGCCACCGCAGCCTCGACCTGCTGGGCTCCGGCAATCCTTCTGCCTCAGCCTTCCGAGTAGCCGGAATTACAGGCATGCACTACCACGCCCGGCTGATTTTTTGACTTATTGTAGAGATGAGGTCTCGCTGCCCAGGCGGGTCTCGAACCCGCGGGCTCAGGCAATCCACTCACCTCAGCCTCCCAAAGGCGCAGGATTACTGGCTGAGCCACCGAGCCCGGCTTGTATTTGTAGTTTTAAGTTAAGTCTCTTGAGTTGGACGTTTAATATCCACTAGGATATAACCTTGTTTGCAAAATAATGAAATAAATTTTAAAATGCCTCTACCTATGGAACTTCTGGACATTTCCCTTCACGCTTACAAAATGAATTTAATTGCCAGCTGATAATAAAGCAAAGAGTCTCGTTTCTTT
This sequence comes from Carlito syrichta, assembly GCF_000164805.1. Lineage (NCBI taxonomy): Eukaryota > Metazoa > Chordata > Mammalia > Primates > Tarsiidae > Carlito > Carlito syrichta. The sequence continues at coordinate 20,166 of NW_007247097.1, forward strand.
TACAAACCTCATTATCTGCTAACTTACATTGAGTCCAAATTTGATTACGATAATGTATTCTCTTTTTTTCATTTTAAACTGCGTAATTCTAATTTTTTTCCAGTTCTTTAAAATCTGTCCCAATGGGCTGTCTGAGGATATAGATGATTTCCCATTTTCTTGTTTGTGTTCTTTGAAAACCCAGAGTTTTGCCTTTGAACCTTGTGCACTGTGTTCCTCATAGGAAAATTCTGAAACCCAAAAATAACACCTGGAATTTTGCCCTTGAACCCAGTAGAACAGTAAGAGTAAAGCATGAGGAAAAGGAAAAGTGGGGTCTTCCGGTGCTGCACGGAAATGAAGCCTGGCTTCATCTGCTCCCTCTGTGGCGTCTGTCAAGGAGGATCGCTGGAGTTTCAGTTCGGCATCGTGTAGGGGCTTGACTCCATTCCACCTCCACTTGCCTCCTGGAGGACCAGTCATCTTGACTGGAGAGAGCAGAAATTGAGCGACAGGGAGGAGAGCTCGTAGGTGACCCCAAGAAGGAAGAGGAGAGAAAAAGAAAATAGCAGAGGCTGAAATGAGAGAGAAAAGAGAGAGACAGAAACCGTTTCCACCATACTTACAGACCACATGGTGCTGGCGATTGCTGAGCTTCAGGCCCCATGTTGGGCGGCAGATGATGCTAGGTAGGGTGCAGCGCAAAACCTGTGGATTCTTTGGCTTGTTCCTAAAATCAGTTTTAGAGTGGCCAGCAAAGTTTTAAAACAAAGTCTATTAGAGAAAGAAGGGAGAAAAGAAAGAGATGTGTCAGAGCTGGCGTGGATGAAAGAGATCACACTGTTTGCTCCTTACAATAGATGTGATACACCTTTGCCATGATTGATATGCTCAAGAGGATGGAGTCCAGATAACTGCTGCCCTCTCTGGCTCTGATGGCAGGCGGGGTGGTCTTATGATCATTTCTATGGTTTTGATCAGTCAAAGTGTGGGGTTAAGGCTTTTACCTTCAACAGGGAACCTGAAAGACTTTTGGTGATTATGATTGAAAGATTGGGCTGTCCTAGTCTTACATCTGATTGGATTTTCCTTTGATTTTTCTGGGGAGTAGGCTGCTAGCTATCTGATGGGATTTTCTTTTGATTTGCTGGGGTGGGGGGAGATAGGCTGCTAGCTTGGCCTGCAGGAAAATGTAATTTCAATAATGTCTGAATGCTTCCTAAAACTTACCTATTGAAAATTTATCTTCTATGGCTAACCTGTCCCAGCTACCTTGCCTCAGTTACCACCTGTGGTACAGAGCCACAGCTGTGCTGTACTGAGTTACTAAAGTTAAAGTTACCAGTAGAATTTAGAGATGGATCCAACTTCCGGGGAGTTGGTTCACTGGATGCATAAGGAAATGTAAATGAATATGCAGCAAGTGAAATATTCAATCCCTTGGCTATTTTTATTCATATTTCATTTTGCTAAAATGAAAGCCAAAGAGAGTGCTGAGTTGAGTCTTGAGGCTGGACCAAGCTCACATGTGAATTTGTCTGACAGCATTTACTGGGGTTGGTGGCAAAAGCCTGTGAGGACTCCTGACAATGACTTCTGGGACTAGAGAATTTCTAACTGAAGCATGTACTGCTTTGCTAAGGGATGTTAGCTAGAGTTAACTCTATGACTGAAGGCCATACAATGATCTTTACACCTGAGATACCCCTGTAGTATTACAGAAACAATCTAATCGAGATAGCAGTTTCCAAAAGAGTTCCATAATAAAATACAACTGGTTTACATAGGATCTTGCTACCTGGGGAATGCAAGGAGGAGATACTCTTGAGCAGGGAACCTCTTTTTCCCTTGGGACTAACCCTGAAACTGTGTGAGGAACTGCTGCATTCTACATGCCCAATAAACAGCTCACAACTAAAAGCTGCTTGGTTTGTGGATGGCAATTCCAACGTTAGCCAACAATATCCTCTTTGGAAGGCTGCTATTCTGATTAAAGAAGAGTCAAGAAAACCTGTTTCGAGCTATTTATAGCTTACAATGACTGAGAAAAGAATATTTTTGTGAACATTATTTACCCTTCTCTCTGCCTGAATTCTCCAAAATTTGGAAAATATTTTGTGACCATTCTCATTGTATGACAACAAATCTTTCTGTAAGTTCAGTAAGCATCTGTGTTCTTTTGTAACAGGACACAATTGGAGACAATGGTTATTTTTCCAAGGTTTTGACTGGAATGGCATATTTTCAGAAATGACTGGACTGTTTTGAGGAGTGGAAGTTGACTTTGTAGGGTCAATAAAATCCCCTTGGAAGAACGGCCTGGTATCTTGTCTAAGTGGTTTCCTCACAAGTTTCCTGACCTGTGGTAAGCAAAGAATGTCACTTTCTGACAGCTTAGAACCTCAAGATATTTGAGGATAGAGGATAGAAGAATTCACATAGTATTATAAGCACAGTCTGATGACATATCCCTTAAAAAATTTCTAATAAAGTCAACTTTAAAAAAAAACAACCTATATGACCAATCACTATTCTTGCTGAACTTTATACAATTAATCAGGTCAAGTATAATGAGACTAAAATTATTTTGCAAATAAACTGGTCCTGCTATTATTTATCCTTGGCAGAAATGGGGAAATTGGAGAGGAAAAATTAAGATTCTAGCCCTTGCTATTGTTTTTGAGTTTTTGTTATTTTCTTTTTTTTTTTTTTGAGTTGGAGTCTCACTCTGTCTCCCAGACTAGAGTGCAGTGGCCGCTCCCGGCCATCGCAGCCTTGACCTGCTGGGCTCCAGCGACCCTTCTGCCTCAGCCTTCCAAGTAGCCGGAATTACAGGCATGCACTACCACGCCCGGCTGATTTTTTGATTTATTGTAGAGATGAGTTCTCGCTGCCCAGGCAGGTCTCGAACCCACGGGCTCAGGCAATCCACTCACCTCAGCCTCCCAAAGGCGTGGGATTACAGACAGAGCCACCGAGCCCGGCTGAGTTTTTGTTATTTTCATACAATTTGGAGGAAATCCAAATTATTTCCTGGCCCCAAGAAATCTAAAGAGAACTAGGTTTCAATTTTCTCCATGATGTTTTTCACTGAGTTGGCTACTTAATGGAATAAGTTCCTTTTTATTGTTGTTGTTGTTTCAACATACGAATTTTCTTTTGATTGCAATCCTTGTGTGCAAATTATTAATGCTATGTATCTCTCATTGTGTTATGTCTTCTGAGAAAACTGAAATCATGATATTCTAAAGACCAGATTCAAAAGAGCCTGTGACTCTCCCTCATTGGGAATCCCACTGGTCCTGATCTGTTTTCCATTGCCAGTGCATTGCTGATAAAGCTATGCAATATTAAGCACTCTCCCTAAAAGCTCAGGGACTATCGCAGAAGAGGAGGGCACATGAAACTGTAAAAGCAGGATTAAAGTGTTGCCATGTGGAGGCTAAAACAAACTCCTTTATGGGCGCTAACCTGTCATGTTGACTTCTGATTAACCTCCTATTCTGTCTGAGAAGGCCCCTAAGATTCCTGGTTCCTTGTGTAAGAGCATTTACTTACCATGAGTTCTGTCCTTAGGTTGAGACAACCTTGATGTTATTGTATTTCAATCATCCCCCACATTCCTTCTGAATCACCCTTTCCCTATTATATATAAAGTCCTGGGTCTAGGGGTAATGGTGCAGGGATCAACCATTTTGTCTCACTGCCACCTGAGACACAGACATGGCTTCTGTTCATAAGTCTCTATTACATGTGTCTTTCTAAGAGACTGGATATGTCAGTCTCTTGCTTTGGCCTCTCAGCTTCCTTGAACTTTTGGTGGTAGATGTGTGCAGGCCTGCCCACCATAGAACACATGGATTCTTCCCTCTGGTTTTCCAATGTTAAAAGCACAGCCAAAGAGTAATTTTGTTAGCATTTGGTCTGGTGATGCTTGACTCAGAGAGGAGCCCAAGAAAGTCCCTTGGTACCACGACTAGATCTATTTGGAAATATTTTACTGCTTGGGTGGCATCACAAGACATCAAGAGCTCACAAGAACCACCTGAGAGTAGACTTCTCCAAATGGGGGGTCACTGTCACGGGGAGAGCTGTAACCTTTCTTCTCTCCTCTGTACTTGGAACAACAGCACATGTGCGTCCGACCGCACAGAATCTCCAGCAGCACCTGTGGAATATGGATGGCTGCCTCAGTCTGTTTGTGCTGCTATACCAAAATACCCAAGGGTGGGTCATTTATAAACAACAGAAACGCATTTTGCACAGTTCTTGTGGCTGGGAAGTCTGAGATCGAGGTACCAGCAAAATCGGTGTCTGGTGAGGGTTGCTCTCTGCTTGCAAGATGGCACCTTGTTGTTGCTGCATCCTCTAGAAGGAACAAACATCTTGCCCTCACATGGTGGAAGGGACAGAAGACATAAAGGGCCTAGCTAATGTCCCCCAGTCTTTTCATAAGGTCGCTAATTCCATTGATAGGGGCTCCGCCCTCGTGACCTAATCACCTCATAAGGACCTCACCTCCTAATTCTGTTACATTGGTAATTAAATTTTGACCCTTTGGGGGATACCTTCAGATCATAGTGTCTATAATGGGGGGTGTGGCTGGTTTTAACATGTTGCAGTGGAAGAAAGCGTTTGTGAGGTAGGTAAGTGTTTGCACTTTGGGCACTACTGAGAGAAAAAGGGGACACTCACAGCTTTACTTCTGTAATGTGGCAGGAGTTGGGACATCAGTGAAAAAAAGCTCCAAAAGTTCCATGAGCTGGAATGTCCTCTGTCTTCCATCCCACGGCACCAAGCCCTGACTGAGGTCTTGAATATGGGTGAGAGGTAAGACACATGCCCCTTGTGGGAAGAGGCTGTCTTTGACAAAGCCGCACTGGGGCATTGTGGGACTGACTTCCGACTGAGGCCCAGGGTGACTCCCCACTCGGGAGTGGGTGGTCCCTGGGAGGTTGCCCCCTCATTCTTTTTTTTTTCCTGAGTCGGAGTCTCACTCTCTTGCCCAGACTGGAGTACAGTGGCACGCTCACAGCCACCGCATCCTTGACCTGCTGGGCTCGGGCAATCCTTTTGCCTCAGCCTTCCAAGTAGCTGGAACTACAGGCGTGCACTACCATGCCCGGTTTATTTTTTGATTTACTGTAGAGACGAGGTCTCACCAAGTTGCCCAGGCTGGTCTCAAACCCTTGAGCTCAGGCAGTTCTCTCACCTTGGCCTCCCAAAGGGCTGAGCTTACAGGCTTGAGCCATGTGCCTGGCCACCCCCTCATTCTTCTAGCTCCTGGGACCACGGCCTTTTTCCCACCAGCCATTGCCTCCTTGCTCCCTGGCCCTCTTCTCAGCCTCAGTCTCATTCTGGTGCAAGTATCAATAATAATATCTGTTGTTTCCCGCTCCAAAGAGCCACCTCAAAACCCTTTTGCCCACCAAGAACACATACTTTCTGCACATTCAGGTAAGACTGACTGGTTCTATCTTAGCCTGGTGAGAAAAGGTTCTAATGGGGTGCTCATGAGTAAAAAGAGAAATAAAACAAAACAAACAAGCAAAAACTAGGACAACATGTAGCAAAACTCAAAGATCCTCCAAGGCAGTGCATCCTAAAGTTTAATGTGCAGACATAGCACCTAAGGATCTTGTTAAAACAAAAATTTGAGCCGGGTGCAGTGGCTCACGCCTGTAATCCCAGCACTTTAGGAGGCAGAGGCAAAATAATGGCCTGAACTCACAGGTTCGAGAACAACATAAGCAACGTGACAAGACCTCTTCTCTACAATAAAAATCAAACCAAAAAATTAGCCGGGTATGGTGGCGCATGCCTATGGTTCCAGCTACTTGGAAGGCTGAGGTGGAAGGATCACCTGAGCCCAGCAGTTCGAGGCTGCGGTGGCCGTGAGCATGCCACTGCACTCCAGCCTGAGTGACAGAGTGAGACTCTGACTCAAAAAATAAAAATAAAAATTTGGACTCAAAAGGAATGCTCAGATATGCTAATACTGTCAGGCTGCATACCACACTTTGAGTGACAAGCCCAAGAGAAAGCAAAGCAGACAGCTGAGTGCGTAGCAGGCTTTCTCTCCAAAGTCATGGCCAGACCCTTTCCCGTGTTTAGCCAGATGCCACCAGGTGGGCAATGGCTTGAGCAAAGGGGCCACGGGTCTCGTGTGGGGGGTTGTTCTTTAGGGGCTTGGCCCTGATGCTCACAGAACCCAGCCCTCTACTGATGCCCACCCTTCAGCTTCTTCTAGTCCAAACTCCCTTCCCTCAAAACAAATTCTGGCTGGGAGACTTTTCCGTCCCCATTTTTCATTCTCTGCCTCCCTTTCCTGATTATTAGCTCCTCCAAAACAGAGACAAATGTATCATCCTGATTGGTCGAAAATCAGACTATTCATTAGCCTTCAAGGATAACTTTGGCTGCACCCTGTTTCCTCCAGGACCTTTTGCAAAACTGGGCACTTGTCTCCTCAGAGCGGGTCATGCCATGTCTCGCTGTTTCATCTGCCTCGTACCGGCAGAAGGGCTGGGGAGATACCTGGGCCTGGACTGCCTGCCTGGATATCTTAGATTCATTTGGACCTTGAGATCCAAGCAGCCATCTCCAACCTTCTTTTGAAGAAAGTTGGAGTCCAAAGGTCTGAAGTCCAAAGGCCTTGGACAGGGGTATCAGGTCCTCGTCCGCTGGTTCCTCAGGATTCTGTGTTGCAAGTGACAAAATAAAACAAAACAGAAAATCCCTGACTCGCCTGGCGTAAATAATCCAAGTGATTGATTTGATTAGCTAACAAGTCAAAATGTAAGGGAGGTAGGACTGGCCCTAGAACGAGGAAAGGACGCCAACTGGGATCCAAAAAGGGATGTGAAGAGACGCTGACTGCCGGGCTCAGTGGCTCAGCCTGTCATCCCGCGCCTTTGGGAGGCTGAGGTGAGGGGATGCCTGAGCCTGTGGGTTCGAGACCCGCCTGTGCAACTTGGTAAGACCTCAACTCTACAATGAATCAAAAATTAGCCAGCATGATAGCGCGCGCCTGTAGTTCCAGCTACTTGGAAGGCTGAGGTAGAAAGATCGCCAGAGCCCAGCGGGTCGAGGCTGCGGTGGCCGGGAGTGGCCACTGCACTCCAGTCTGGGTGACAGAGTGAGACTCCAACTCAAAAAATAAAATAAAAAAAAATAAGCCGGGCTCTGTGGCTCAGCCTGTCATCCCACGCCTTGGGAGGCTGAGGTGAGTGGATTGCCTGAGCCCGCGGGTTCGAGACCCGCCTGGGCAGGAGAGACCTCATCTCTACAATAAATTAAAAAATCAGCCGGGCGTGGTAGCGCGCGCCTGTCGTTCCAGCTACTTGGAAGGCTGAGGCGGAAGGGTCGCCGGAGCCCAGCAGGTCGAGGCTGCGGTGGCCGGGAATGGCCACTGCACGCCAGTCTGGGTGACAGAGTGAGACTCCAACTCAAAAAAAAAAGAGAGATGCTGACTGAGTGACGAGCACAGTGGGCATCTTTGCGGACATGCGCGGTGATGGCGACCGCCCGATTGCCCAGTGTGTGGAAGGTGCACCAGCCAGCGGGATGAGGACAGATGCCCACGGCGGGCTCCGGCACCAGATGCCGTTCCCCGGTTCCACAGCCTCAGCCACTCTGCCTGGCCTTCCCCCACGGCCCACAGCACCAGCTCTGCGACCCTCCGTGTTTGCTGTTCTCTGTCTAGAATGCCATCCTGCCCCATCCCCCCTTCCTCTTGCAGCACGGCCTCTCCCTTGGAGGCTTTGCTCCCATCCTGCCCTGATCCCCCAGGGAGTGTCTGGGGCTCAGTCGGCTGCCCCCCCCACCGCACCACCGGCCCATACTTCCAGCATCTTCTGCCCTGTGTGTTGAGCTTGCATCCCCCTAAGGATGAGAGTCCACTGTCAGCACAGCCAGCTCCTCTAGACAGTCAGCACGTGTCATTCACCCCTGAATCCCAAGGCTGGGCGTGCACGTTCACGCAGCAAAGAATGGTCAAGGCAAGCATCCAATCACAACTCTGATTTCCCAGTCAGTGGCGTGGATGCATTGATATTTTTCGCTGTTCATCTCACGGAGTTGTTTCCATAAACAAAAGAGGTAGTATCGACTCACGCGGTGTAGGTGAAAGGCATTTTTTAAAATCATGACTGAAATATGGGTGGGAGAGTTTAAGAAAAGTACGCTGCATTAATTTGTGGTCCAAGGCCCTAGGCTCATCTCTCCCCAGTCTCTACTTCCTCCTTTCCAGATTGACTTTCTGATGATCTAACAAGCAAACATTGTTCCAAAGATCAGAGGTGAAGGTGTTGGCCCCGTGGTACACCCAAGGTCTTGAGCTGTAAAAGGAAGTGAAGACAAAAAAGAGAGTACAAACTGTATTGTTTTGATCTGAATTACACAGATTAAGCAAACCCAAGAACAAGGGTATGAATAAGCCCCTACTGTCACAAGGCCATCGGCTATCAAGAACAATCAGGATGGGAGATAGCACTTGCGATCACTTTACTGCCACGGTAGGAAAAATCTTGAAAGGGCTTTGCTCAGTCAAACTTCTATCCATCAATCCATCCTCCCCAGCTACCACTCCCAAGTTCACAGAGCAACAGGCATTGTTCTGGCCAGTAAATCCGGCTCCACGAAATGTGACAGAGTCAAGTTTAAGTCAAAGTGTGAGTGTGTGTGTTTGTGTGTAATAGAGACAGGGAGACACAGATACCAAAGCAGAGAGTTATGGGGGTAGAGACAAATAAATACAAACTGGGCGGGTGCAGGGGCTCACGCCCATAATCCCAGCACTTTGGGAGGCAGAGGTGAGAGGACTGCCTGAGTTTGAGACCAAGCTGGGGGCAACATGGCTGGTCTCATCTCTACAATAAATCAAAAAATTAGCCGGGCATGGTGGCACGTGCCTGTAGTTCCAGCTACTTGGAAGGCTGAGGCGGAAGGATCGTCAGAACCCCGCGGGTCGAGGCTGCGGTGGCCGTGAGCGTGCCTCTGCACTCCAGTCTGGGCAACAGAGTGAGACTCTGACTCTAAATAAATAAATAAATAAAATAAATACAAACAGAGGTCCAAGTTAGCTAGTGTAGCAAGACACATTTGGTTGGAGAGAGAGTATGTATTTGGAGGTGGAGGGGGAAAGGGAAAGCGAGAGAGGAAACACAGCTCTAGCAGAACAAAAATCTTGGTCTTTGTTACAAGAAGGAGGAACACACACCATGGTGAACTTTGGGGTGTTGGGCTTGTTGTAACAAGTACCTACCAATAAACCGAACTTCGACCACAAGTGAGTTTCTGGTGGTCTTTGGTTGCTCAGTATCAACAACTGTGATGAAATCATAACCATGATAAATACAACTGAGGTAAATTCACCTATTTTTTTAAGATTAGAAAATATAGTTCATGTACAAGTAAATTAGAGAGAGAGAAAGAGAAGATTCACCTCCCCAAGGTAGGGGAGGGGGTGTTCACTTCTTTTTGAAAGGCTGTCAGGTTATATTTTTCAAACTGAAAATTACGTTGTTTTAAAATAGAAGACTAAAGCAATCAGGAAGTTTTGTGTTAAAAGAATGGATAAAGATATAGCACACACCTGTTAATGAGAAGAAAAGCGGAATAGTATTATTCGTATCGATCAAAATAAAATTCAAAAAAGTAAAAATTACAAACTAGGACAGAAAAGAATATTTGAAAAGAGGTATGGTAAGAGGTATTTGATAACAAGCCTAAAAAATGATCATACCCCTTATTAATAAGAAAACACTGCAGTCATGAACCTTTACTCACCAAACAACATGTTGTGAAATACGTGAAATAAAATGTAGGGCAGATATAAAAGGCTAAATTCACATATCTATAATCACAGAGAGAAACATCCGACTTCCAGAAATATTCATCAGTTTCTCTCACATTTCTCTCAGAAATTAGCCAGTCAGGCCAGGTCCAGTGGCTCACGCCTGTAATCCTAACACTTTGGGAGGCTGGGGTGAGAGAATTGCCTGAGCCCACAGGTTCAAGACCAGCCTGGGCAACATGGTGAGACCTCGTCTCTACAATAAATCAAAACATTAGCTGGGCATGGTGGCACATGACTGTAGTTCCAGCTACTTGGAAGGTTGAGGCAGAAGGATAGCCTGAGCCCAGCAGGTCCAGGCTGTGATGGCCGTGAGGATGCCATTGCACTCCAGCCTGGGCGACAGAGTGAGACTCTGACTCAAAAAAAAAAGGAAAAAGAAAAAAAGAAATTAGCCAATCATGTGGTTTAGAACAAGAAATAATAATAAAGCAAATTTAAAAAAGTAAAATTAGGAAGCTCAACATGAAAGATAAAATTCGAATTTTGTACTCAAAAAGCAGAATGCCCGTAAATTTATCATGTAATAGGCCACAAAAGAAATCTCCAACTGTTCCCAGAATAAGAAACACACATACCATATTCATTAACCATAATTCAATGTAATTAGAAATAAAAGGACAGTGCTGCAGTTACACTGAGGCTGCACTGCCAGCCTGAAGCCCATGTGGCGACCATGGACCTCATGGCGCCCTGAGACCCATGTGGAGACCTAAGATGTCATGGCACCCTGGAACTTGGGGTGTCAGACAGCCCAGAGCCCTGAGGAGTGTTACAGCTCTTAGCTCTCCTATTTACAGCTCTTGCTTGGAAAATTCCCTTCCTGGTCAGAAAAGGTTACAGCACTTTTGGCTTGATGAATCTCGGGTTCTTGTCTCACAACTGAGAGGATTAAGGATTGAGGACACCCAAGGGCGAATAAGTTGGGGTTTATCCAGTAAGCAAGGATGGAACTCTCACAGCAAGAGGGGGCCCAAGATGGGGCCCAAGTGGGTTTCCCCTAGTGGGTTGCTGGGCCCAAAAGACCTCTGAGGCCAGGGGCTTGGGGGTTTAAATAGTACTCGGAGCATGCTGATTGGTTGGTTGTTACCACTGAAAATATACTAACCGAATTGGTTAATAACAAGGACTAAAAAGTGGCAAGATCGTGTCAAGAGCGGAAGGGGAGAGGATTGAAAACCAATTAGGAAAAGGTGCGCAAAAAAGAAGGCGCATGAAAGGGAATGGGTGTGGCTTTTGCCCGAACCTGCGGCTTGCAGCTGCTTCTCCAGGTGAGATGGAGTCCTACTGGAGACCCACCCTGACTGTCTGCCTACCTGGCTTCTTGTTTACTCCTCTGTCATCACTCCCTGTGGAGTGGTGACCCTAACTGCCCTTAGGGGATAAGGGCGACAACCGGTCTGGCTACTTCCTGTAGCTCATGGGCATTGTATGAGAACGCCAGCTAGTCACCCCCCCAGAGGGCGATGTCGGGGTCCCGGAAAAAGGGCATTTCCATTTGAGGTTCCACGTGCATTACCATCTGGAGCCTTACGGCCTCCAGATGAGAAGGACACATTTTACAAGGAGGTTTAATAAACAAGGTTTAAAGACAAGCACTAAAATGATCATTGACAGGGGCCCTGGTAGAGGCAATAGCTATGGGAACAAATTCCCGAGTTTTGACCAGGATTCAGACAGACAAGATGCTTTGTCATTAGATTTGTGAGGCCCTATTCATTCATTTCTTGCTTCATTCCTGACTATACCAGACTGATGGACATAAAAGCAACATTCTTTTTCTAGGACTAAAGAGCCCACTTTTTTCTGCAGGTAGGAGGTCTAAGCCCCTTCTTCTTTGGAGCACTGCCTCACCAGCGAATCTATTTGGTTTTGAAGAGTTATAATGCTTTGGGCTGCTTTGTTTAGGTCATCTGAGAATTCTTTGGATAGGCTTTGGTCATGCATTAGTAAAGTTGACAGGCCAGTAACCCCAGTGTCTATCTGGTGGTCACCCCTGAGCCTAGTAAGAGGGAGATAAGTTGTATGACTCTTTGTGTTTTTATGTGGGGTGTTAGAAGCATATCTAATGGTTGATTGTTGAGGGTTATATTAATTTGGGGGGACAGATAAACCAGGGTGCAGGTCCCTGTCCAGTTTGTAGGGAGGCCTACGTAGGAGCTAATACTGCAAAGGAAGAAAGTGCCAGGGGTTTTGAGGCAAGACCCCATGTCAATAGTAAAAAGGTGGGTGAGTTTGGAATTTTGTATTCCCAAGTGGAAAGGCTTCCTGCCAAGATTGCCCTGTGTGTGGCTGGTATGGTCCCTGGGCTACGTCTTGGGTGGGATTAGCAGGCCTGTTTTCACAATGTAAGTAATATCTGGATGTATCTATACATACCCAGGTAGTTCAGTTTCTGGTATCAGAAGGCAGCTGGCAGCCTTTGGGTTGGCACATTTGTGCCAAGGAAAAATGGAAGTACATTGAGTGTTTCCCCTGGCAATAGCCAAAGTTTTTGTCTAGCAGAGTGGTGGCATTAAGTGTAGGTTTCCCTGAAAACGTTACTGGGTTCTGAAACAGTGCTCGTTGGGTTATGTGATAACTGGAACAATTCCCCGGAAGCTGTGTGCCTGTTGTGTGATTATAAAACAACGAATCCAAGGTACCCAATGGTTATCCCAGTGTGGGAGCATGAGTTATTTTAATGCAGATGGGTGCTTCAAATTTTAAAGAAGTTTTAGTAGTTATGAGTTCCCAAACTGGAGTTCCTTGTGAACTTTCAGTGGTGAGATTTGCAAGCAAAGATCTGAGGAGATGAATGATTCTTCTAGTATGTGTGAATCTCGTTATATCGGTTATTTCAAAGGTCTGTAATTCTTGCATATTAAGTCACCGAAATGACCAGAGAGATAGACTCCCTTTAAGTTTAGGATGGAGGGTCATTACACTGGTGGTCCATAACTGAACTGGAGTGGGCGCAGCTATATATTGCCCAGAAGGAGATAAGCAAAGCCAGCAATCTTTGGCCAGATTTGGGTTAGCAGAGTTTAAAACACTATGGGTTAATTTTAAATGATTGTATAAGTACTTGGAGTTCAACATTTTCTCTATAGGTGAGTTTCCTCTAATTGTAGTATTAACTATAATTATCCCCATTAGCCATAAAAGACAGGTATGTATTAGTCTCATGTTTGGGAGTGACCAGGATATAAAGTACAGCAAACTAGTTGCTTTGCTTATTAAGGAAGTAAATTAATAACTAGTTACTTTGCTTATTAAGGAAGTAAATTGGACGTTTAGGGTTAAGAGGGCCTTGGCAAAGACGTTTGAGAACACAGATCAAAACAAAAAAAGCAGCAACAAATATAGGTCAAATTACAAGGAGAATATCCATCGGGGCTTAATTACGGGCACTTATCTTTTGTGATCTTCGATCTAAGTGATTCAATTTCTTTTTATCAGCATTTTGGGTGCCCTCTAGGTCAGAAGAGGCAACTTCTCCTGGACTTTAGGCCTTCATTCTAATATGATGATCCAAGAGTCTATCCAGCAACCTTCCCTGCTGAGGGGCTGAAGAGAAGGACAGGGTAGCGACCCTCCCAATATGGGCCTAAAGAGATGGAAAGAGAAGAAAGAACTCTTACCAGTACCAAGTCTTCTGGGTTTTATATACGATTTTATGATATATATGTGCCACTTTTTGACACGTATGAATCCTCTATTTTTTGCTCTATAACCAACCATTTTATTGTGGGATAAAAATTTATCATAAGTTTGTTAGCAATTTGGCACTAAAAAGCACTATAGCTGATTATAAATTGCAGTGGGTGACTGAGATGTCATTTTAGGCTTTTACAATGAGTGTTGTTTACAAAAACCGATTTACCTGGTTTGTAGGCAGTTTGGGAGGAGGGTGTGGGATTTGTTTGTTTCTTATTCCACCCTAGAGAGACTGAATTGAGAACCTGAAGAGTTTAAGTATTAAAAGTTGTTTTTGCTTTTTTTTTTTTTGAGTTCAAGTCTCACTCTGTCGTCCAGGCTGGAGTGCAGTGGCACACTCATGGCCACCGCAGCCTCAACCTGCTGGGCTCAAGTGATCCTTGTGCCTCAGCCTTCCAAGTAGCTGGAACTGCAAGAGCATGCCACCATGCCCAGGTAATTTATTCATTTATTTATTGTAAAGATGAGATCTCACAAAGTTGCCCAGGCTGGTCTTGAACCCCTGGGCTCAGACAATCCACTCACCTCGGTCTCCCAAAGTGCTGGGATTACAGGCTTGAGCCACCGTGCCAGGTATATTAAAAGTTTTAAAAGCATAATGGTGTAACACAGGATTACACATTATTGTAAAGGTTAGCAAAAGTGATAGTCCACAAATATTGAAAAGTGAAAAAAAATCTTGGCTTTTTTAAAAGTAAAAAAAAAACAAAACTTACTTTGTGCCATCTATGATAAACCCACAGTTAACATATTGCTAAATGGACAGAAACTGGAAACATTTTCCCTAAAAACTGGAACAAGACAAGGCTGTCCACTCTCACCCCTCTTGTTCAACATTGTGTTGGTAGTCCTAGCTCAGGCAATTAGACAAGAGAAGGAAATCCGGGGTATCCAAATAGGAAAAGAGGAAGTCAAGTTGTCCCTCTTTGGTGATGATATGATCCTATACCTTGAAATTCCAAGAGAATCTGTGAAAAACCTGTTTGCACTGATAAGGACTTTGGCAATGTCTCAGGGTACAAAATAAATGTGCAAAAGACAGTTGCATTCCTATATACCAACAACAAGCAGGCAGAGACCCAAATTAAAAGCACAATCCCATTCACAATAGCCATGAAAAAAATGAAATACCTTGGCATCTTCCTAACCAGAGAAGTGAAAGACCTTTACAATGAGAACTACAAAACACTGCTCAAAGAAATCCAAGAAGAGACAAACAAATAAAAAAATATTCCATGCTCATGGACAGGAAGAATCAACATTGTTAAAATGTCCATCCTACCAAAGGCAGTCTACAGATTCAATGCAATACCCATTAAGTTACCAATATCATTCTTCTTAGACCTGGAAATGACAATACAGAAATTCATATGGAAACACAAATGACCACGAATAGAAAAAAAAAATCCTTAGCAAAAGAAAAAAAGCAGGAGGTATCACACTTACAGACTTCAAACTTAAAAAAAAAAAATCTTTTTAATGATTGGCTGTTATACATAAAGTTCAGACCTCAAACTTTACTATAAGGCTACAATAATCAAAATAGCCTGGAAGTGGTACAAGAACAGGCATAGACCAATGGAACAGGACAGAGATTCCAGAAGGAAAACCTCAATTTCTCAACCAACTCAACTTTGACAAAGCCTCCAACAATAACCACTGGGGAGAGGAGAACCGATTCAGTAAATGGTGCTGGGAAAACTGGCTGATCCCATGCAGAAGACTGAAACAGGACCCCTACCTATCACTATACACAAAAATTAACTCTAAATGGATCAAAGACCTAAACCTAAAACCTCAAACCATAAGAATCTTAGAAAATGCAGGAGACACCCTTATGGAAATTGGAACTGGCAACCAATTCCTGATCAAAACCCCAAGTGCCCAAACCATAAGAGATAAGATAGACAAATGGGACCTCATCAAACTGACAGGCTTCTGCAAAGCCAAAGAAACCATCAAGAGAGTGGGGAGATCGAGAGTGGGGAGACAGCCCACAGAATGGGAAAAAATATTTGCCAACTGTATATCTGACAAAGGCCCGATTTCTAGGATCTACAAGGAACTCAAACACACCGAAAGGAAAAAAAACAAGCAGCCCTATTAAAAGTGGGCAAAAGACATGAATAGACACTTCTCAAAAAATATACAGGCAGCCAACAGACACATTAAAAAGTGCTCAGCCTCACTCATCATCAGAGAAATACAAATCAAAACCACATCGAGATATCACCTAACACCAGTAAGAATGGCCATTATTAATAAAACAAACAACAACAGATGCTGGTGAGTATGTGGAGAAAAAGGAACGCTTCTACACTATTGGTGGGAATGCAAACTAGTACAACCTCTCTGAAAGACAGTGTGGTGGTATCTGAAAGAACTAGAAATTGACCTTCCAGCAATTCCCCTATTGGGAATATACCTGGAGGAACTCAAATCATTCTACAAAAAGATACCTGCACATGCATGTTTGTTGCAGCTGTCTTCACAATAGCAAAAACATGGAACCAACCATGTTGCCCATTGAAGCTGTACTGGATTAAAAAAAAAATGTGGTACCTATACACAATGAAATATTATGCAGCCATAAAGAAAGACAAACATGGCCGGGCTCGTTGGCTCAGTCTGTAATCCCAGCACTTTGGGAGGCCCAGGCAAGTGGATTGCCTGAGCCCGCAGGTTCGAGACCTGCCCAGGCAACTTGGCGAGACCTTGTCTCTACAATAAATCAAAAA
>NW_007247097.1:36457-128475 GCF_000164805.1 Carlito syrichta
AAAAAAAAAAAAAAAGGACAAACATGGACTTCACAGCAACTTGGATGGATTTAGAGTTGATCATACTCAGTGATCTATCACAGAAACAAAGGACAGAGTACTTTATGCTCTCACTCATAAGTGGACCTTGAACAATTATCATACTATAAGAAAGGGATTGGCAGTATTGGGAAACTGCCAGGGGAGGGGGGATGGGACTGGCAGTTGAGGGAAACTCCTAGGGGAGGGAGGGGCTTACCTCATCAACAAGGGTGCCTGCATAATCAATGTTTGTATACCTAACCCTGAATTGTACCCCACATATTTATAATAAAAGGAGGAAATAAATAAGTTAATAATAATAATAAAATAAAAGAAAAAAACTCACTTTTTGTAACAAAGACGGGGGATGGCTAACTGAATCTGTCTCTTCCTCTCCCCCCGCCCCCTTTGTTTATAGGAGAAAATTCTTTTGGAGATTGTTAATCAAGAGGCTTATATTTTAGTCTCTGAGTAGCACTTTGGCCTAGCATTAATGTAATTGATATTAATGGTAAATTCATAGCCGGGCATGGTAGTGTGCCTGTGGTTCTAGCTACTTGGAAGGCTGAAACGGATGGATCTCCTGAGCCCAGCCGGTCGAGGCTGCAAGTGGCCATGAGTGTGCCAATGCACTCCAGCCTGGGCAACAGAGTGAGACGCTGACTAAAACAAAAAAGGTAAATTCATAGAACTTTTTATATTTACAATGTGAATTAACGTTTAGTAGCTTTAATTAAAACAAGACTATATGATTCCAACACAGATGAACAAGACCAGATAGCTGGCACCTGTGTTAATTATGAAATTAATTTGGGTTCCAGCACCCAAATATTCTCCTGGGGTGGTTGGGGTGATGGTGAGTCAGTGCCAGGCACTTTAGCAGAGTTTCAGGCCTCCTCAGTCGCTGGCCATTTCTGAGCCAGGAGCCCTCTCCTCTCTTCACAGGTGAGTATGCCTGTTCCCCAGTGGCTCTCTGACCTGCATAGCGGGCAAGGTCCTGGAAGCTTAGGCCTCTTTGGGGCAACTATGCTTTTAGTGTCTTCCGCAGGTTGTACCCATAGTAACAGGCACCCTTAGCAGGTTCATTCTTACCAAGTCTCTGTTGGACAGTATGAGTTTTTCGCTAATGGCGACTGCCAACTGGGATGCCTCTTTGGCCCTCTGATCCTGTAGCCTTCCATGCGGGTACCCTGTTTTTCTAATGCCTCAGCTGGGAGAAAAAAAAAACCCTTTAATTGGCTATGAAATTTTTGACCATTTCTCTGTTTGTAATGGTTTGGTTTAAAACCCTCTAGAGTGAACAGACCGCATGGATGTGGATGGAATGATCTGTCCCTACTCAGTTCCAATTATGAACAAGCAAATTTAAGGCACTTTATGCATTGCATTGCTAAGTCACAGTTTTAGTTGTGAGGTGTGGACAATTATGTGAGAGTGATCAGGTCTCAGGCTATCGTGCCACAGAGAGAGCCCCTAGTAATTCACCTCTCCCACAGGAGAAGTATCAGGCTTAGTAAAGTGTACTCAGAGAGTAACCAACATTTAAAATTTTACCTGTTCTGAAGGAGGGGAGGGGAGTTAGCCAGGCACAGCAAGGTGACTTTTCCTTTTACTAAAAAAAAAAAAAAAAAAAAAAAAAAACAACAGAGTCGGGCTCGGTGTCTCAGCCTGTAATCCCAGCACTTCGGGAGGCTGAGGTGAGTGGATTGCCTGAGCCCACGGGTTCGAGACCCGCCTGGGCAACTTGGTGAGACTTCATCTCTACAATAAATTAAAAATTAGCCAGGCGTGGTAGCGCGTGCCTGTAGTTCCAGCACCTTGGAAGGATCGCCGGAGCCCGGCAAGTCAAGGCTGCAGTGCCAGGAGCGGCCACTGCACTCCAGTCTGGGCGACAGAGGGAGACTCCAACTCAAAAAAACAAAACAAAACAAAAACAAAAACAAAAACTTCAGCGAGCCTGACATAACAAACACCAGTGTTGTCACTGGGGTTTTTTTTGTGGGAGATTTTACTAGAGCACTTGCAGGTTTAGTTTGGAAGAACAGATTAAAATAATAGGCTGTTTTTCCGTTAGTTAATAGGATTAATTAATTAACACGTGATCCCTTTACTTCTGTCTGGGAGGAAGACTGACAGTCCCTGTTTAGATCTAATTTGAGAGGCTGATCATAGAAAAAGGAATATGAACTTTAATATCTTTTTGTCCTGGGCACTTCCCTAAGGTTAAGCCATGGTGGAAGTCTTGGGGGAAGATTGAGAACAAGGAGTTCAGGCGGTGCCATTTTGAAGACCTCAGACCATTTGCTCTACAAAAAGTTTAGCTGCAGGATGGTATTGATATTCCCTCCTATCCCCAAGGCCAGGTTTCTCCATCCTGCAACTTAGAACTTGCCCATGCTCAGGTGCAAAAGAATTTAAGATGTTCCCTTTTCAGGGTTTGAGGAATGAAGGAGTCCCAGTGTCTCAGGAGGCATTCGAGAAGAGTGTATACTGCAGATGGCTTGTTACCCACCTGGAGAGAGAGAAGCAGAAGAGGGTGTCCCTTAGTTTTCCCTCCTCCAACCAATGCTTATGAATAAGGATAGAAGAAATCAGAGCATCCTCTTACTTTCCTGCCTTTATATGCTCATGGTGTCCCCATGGATGCGAGCGTGACCTCCATCCATGTGTAGCGGAGGGACCTGGTGAGCAGGGGCAGTCACGCTTACCTGTACAGTGAGCCCTTCGCTGTTGGACTGTGCCTCTGCATGCCTCAAACTTAGCGTTCCTCCTAATCCAGACTGAGTCTTGAAAAAGACCCTGGGGTCATTGTATTTGGGCAAGGGATTCTAACGGAGCGGATGTGACTGGGGTCTTCTGTGAATCTCTGGTTAGTGGACGCGCGGATTGGGCCAAGTTGTAACAGCCACAGTAATGAGAGAAACTGCTTTCCAAAGTTGCTTTTCCTTGGTAATGAACTGTTCAAGCTGGAGATATAAAAGTGCCTGAGGAAGGTGTACAAGTCTAGTCTAGTCCCCAGTGGTCTCCATAAAACTGAACCCAGGCCAGGTGTGATGGCTCATGCCTAGAACCCCAGCACTTTGGGAGGCCGAGGTGAGAGGATTGGCTGGGCCCTGGGGTTCGAGACCAGCCTGGGCAACTTGGTGAGTCTTAATCTCTACAATAAAATCAAGAAAAGTTAGTGGGGAATGGTGGCGCACACCTTCCAGCAACCTGGAAGGTTGAGGCAGAAGGATTGCCTGAGCCCAGTGGGTCGAGGCTGCAGTGGCCGTGAGTGTGCCCTTGCACTCCAGCCTGGGCAACAGAGTGAGACTCTGACTCAAAAAAAAAAAAAAAACCAAAAAAATGGAACACAACAGCCGGCAGGGCATTTCTCTTACTGCCCCCTTATTATACATAGAATTTTCCAACTTACAGACAGACCTGGAAATTGAATTTGCCTGAGCCAGTATTAATAGGGCCAATGAATGAGATATAAAGGGAGAATCCGCTCTTTTTTAATATTTATCTGTCTAGAGGGTCCCTTAAAGGTGCCAGCAAGGTCTTAAATGCTAGGGTGTAACTATGGAACCAGATTCCCCTTAAACAAAGGAAAGAGAGACGGCCCGGGGCAGTGGGGACCTGACTAGTAAGGTGCTTTCCAAAAGGAAAAAAGTTAATTTTGGCTGTGCTGACTCCCAACATAGTGAAAACAAACAAAAAAAATTAAACATAAAGGTTGGGGGGAAGCATTTGGGGGGAAAAAACAGCCTCCTATCCCATGCCGGTGGGTTCTTTCGCTAAGGGAAAGAAAAATTTTATTTTATTTATTTATTTATTTTTGAGTTTGAGTCTCACTCCGTCGCCCAGGCTGGAGTGTAGCGGCACGTTCACGGCCACCCCAGCGTCGACCTGCTAGGCTCTGGCGATCTTTCCGCCTTAGCCTTCCAAGTAGTTGAACTACAGGTGCACGCTACCATGTCCGGCTAATTTTTGATTTATTGTAGGGATGTGGTCTCACCAGGTTGCCAGGGCAGGTCTCGAACCCACAGGCTCAGGCAATCCACTCGCCTCGGCCTCCCAAAGTGCTGGGATGACAGCCTGAGCCACCGAGCCCAGCCAGGAAAATTTTAAATCTTATTATTTCCCTGATCCCAGGAAACATAAACAACATTGCTCTGAGCTACGCTCTGAGCCAACCACTCATTCTGCCTTGTCAAACTGTCTCTTTAGGTTGCACCAACAACACCCGCAACATCGAAGGCAAAGAGGGGACAGTAACCACTGCAGTCCCAAATGAAAATGCGGTAGGAAAGACTGGAAGTCTTCTGCTGATGCTCTATTGGGCTGTTGGGAATTGGGGTCGACCTGGAAGCCTCTGGGTAACACCAAGGAGTAGCCTTGGTGAGAGGCCCTTGGTTACCCTCAACCTTCATTCCAGTTCCACACAATGGTTAGACCTCTGTGAAAGGAAACTGGGTCGGAACAGGGCCAGCATTCCCAACACCAGAGGGTGATGGGGGATTGGTAAAGTCCTCACTAGCATGCCTGTCTTCCACACATTGCAGACTGGCCGCCACACTATTCACTCTTAACTGGCTTCAGAGGCCTGGACGTTTGTTTCTCGAGAGAAAAAAATCTGGAGATGAGAAACCTCAGAAATGAAAGTAAAGAGATCCACTTTTTTTTTTTTTTTTTTGAGTTGGAGTCTCACTCTGTCGCCCAGACTGGAGTGCAGTGGCCACTCCCAGCCACCGCAATCTCTACCTGCTGGGCTCCGGCGATCCTTCTGCCTCAGCCTTCCATGTAGCTGGAACTACAGGCGCGCGCTACCACGCCTGGCTGATTTTTTGATTTATTGTAGAGATGAGGTCTCGCCAAGTTGCCCAGGCGGGTCTTGAACCCGCGGGCTCAGGCAATCTACTCACCTCAGCCTCCCAAAGGCTCGGGATTACGGCTGAGCCACCGAGCCCAGCTAAGAGATCCACTTTCCTTTACCCTTCAGATGAATCCTGGGATGAGCTCCAAAATGTGGCTGTCCCACTGGAGCTGTACTGCCAGCCTGAGGCCCACGTGGCGATCAAGGATGTTATGGTGCCCTGAGACCCACATGGAGACCTAGGACGTTCTAGCTCCCTGGAACTCAGGGATGCCCAGCAGCCATGGAGCCCTGAGGAGTGCTGCAGTTCTTAGCTCCCCTATTTATGGCTCTTGGTTGGAGAATTCCCTTTCCAGTTAGGAAAGGTTACAGCTCTCTTGTCTTGATGAATCTCAGGTTCTTGTCTCACAACTGAGAGGACTAAGGATTGAGGACACCCAAGGGTGAGTAAGTTGGGGCTCACTCAGTAAGCAAGGGGTAGAACTCTCACAGCAAGAGGGGCCTGAGAGAGGCTCAAATGGGTTTCCCCAAGTGAGCAGCTGTGCCCCAAAGGCCACTGAGGCCGGGGGTTTATATAGTGCTCAGGGGCGTGCTGTTTGGTTGGTAGTAGAGGCTGAAAATATACTAACCTAATTGGTCAGTATTAAGGACTAAATAAATGGCATGATGGTATAAAGGGTCGATGGGGAGAGGACTGAAAAAGGGCCAATTAGGAAAAGGTATACAAAAAGAGAGAAAGTGAGGGAAAGGGAATGGGGGTGGCTTTTGTCCAGAGCCTGCAGCTCGCAACTGTTTCTCCAGGTGAAACGGAACGGAACCCTGCCGGAGACCCGCCCTGTCGGCCTAACTGGCATCTTGCTTACTCCTCTCAATAGCAACATATCTAAACACACACACTTGAAAAACATTTCAATTTTCTAAATTACTTGGCGTTTACAAAAAAAGAAAACCTCCATCCAAGTCATGCCTTAAAACTATTTAGAGGCCCGGCGTGGTGGCTCACGCCCATAATCCCAGTACTTTGGGAGGCCGAGGTGAGAGGACTGCCTGAACCCACAGGTTTGACATCAGCCTGGGCAACTCGGTGAGACCTCATCTCTACAATAAATCAAAAAAATTAGCCAGGCGTGGTGGTGTGTGCCTATAGCTCCAGCTACTTGGAAGGCTAAGGCGGAAGGATCACCAGAGCCCAGCAGGTTGAGGCTGCAGTAGCCATGAGCATGCCACTGCACTCCAGTCTGGGCGACAGAGTGAGACTCCAACTCAAAAAAATTTTTTTAAAACCCTATTTAGAAATGAGGAAAGTGACAGCAACAAGATGGGGTGGGAAGTTACAAGTCCTTTTTCCCCATAGACACATAGTTACCAATAATACATAACCAGAATACCTCTGTGAGAACTTCAGAGATCAACTGAGAAACTACACACTCAGGCCACTATAAAACCATAAAGGGATTCCAGTGAAAGGAATATGAAAATCTGCAGCATTCTGTTGGCCTGTTCATCTCCCTCCTCCATATAGCACACAGCAACCAAGAGGAACCCCCTGCCTCCCACTATACCAGGACTCCTTCCTTGGAATGGAAACAAAAGATTGGACCATGCATCCAATGTTACAGCTTGTTTGAACCTGCCTAAGGGATTACTTTCTGTTTCACCTGTCAGAGTACTGACAAACTGAAGTCGGATTTTGGAAGCCACTATAGAGAGAGGCAAGCATCACCTTAGAGCTGAAGATTTTCAGGCAGACACCAGGAACATCAACAGATCGGAAAAGGGTTAAAAAGTTCTAAAACCTCCAGCTGAGCTGACTGATGAAGGTCTCCCCAGTACAATGCTGGTCCTCAAAGACTGGAAGAACTGTTTTCTTTCTTTAAATGCCCAAATCCCAGCAAAAAATTTATAAGGTATACAAAGAAACAGGGAAGCATGGCCCAATCAAAGGATCAGAAATACCTCTTTAAAAAAAGTCTAAATAAGTGCAGATCTATGAGATGTCTGATAAATAATTGACCATAACTGCCATTTACAGAACGCTTTACCCAACAATAACAGAATACACATTCTTCTCAAAGTGTATATAGAACATCTCCAGAATAGACCACATGATAGGCCACAAAACAAATCAACAAATCCAAGAAGACTGAAAACATACAAAATATATTTCTCAAACACAATGGAATGAAACTAGAAATAAATGGGACAAAGAAAACAATTAAATCCACAATTATGCAAAAACTAAACAATGCACTTTTAAACAACCAGTGGTTCAAAGAAGTCAAAAGGAAAGTTAGAAACTGTTTGAGACAAATGAAAATGATAACACAACATACCAAAACTCATGGAATGCAGCAAAAGCAGTGCTATGATGGAATTTTAAAACTGTAAACATGTATTTTAAAGAAGAAAAATCTCAAATCAACAACCTAACTATACACCTCAAGAAACCAAAAGTAACAAACTAAATCCAAAGCTAGCAAAAGAAGAAAATAATACAGATTATAGCAAGCTGGGTGCAGTGGCTCAAGCTTGCAATCCCAGCACTTTGGGAGGCAGAGGCAAGAGGATTGCCTGAGTCTAGGGGTTCAAAATCAGCCTGGCCATCTTGGCGGGACTTCATCTCTACATTAAGTTAAAAAATTAGCCAGGTGTGACGTGCGTACCTATAGTTCCAGCTACTTGGAAGGTTGGGGTAGAAGGATTGCCTGAGTCCAGTAGGTTAAGACTGCAATGGCTGTGAGCATGCCACTGCACCCCAAGCTGAGTGACAAAGTGAGAGTCCAACTCAAAAACAAGCAAACAAACAAAAAACATAGTAGAGATAAAGGACTTAAAGAATAGGAAAAAAACCAACAAAACTAAGAGTTAGTTTTTTGAAAGATCAACAAAATTTACAAGCTTTACGTAGATTAACTATGAAAAAGGGAATAGACTCAAATTACTAAAATCCGAAATTGAAGTGAGGATATTATAACCATTGCCACACATATTAAAATGTTTTAAGAGGCCGGCGTGGTAGCTCAGCCTGTAATCCCAGAAATTTGGGAGGCTGATGTGAGAGGATTGCCTGAGCCTGGGGGTTCGAGACCAGCCTGGGCAACTTGGTGATACCTTGTCTCTACGATAAATCACAAAAACTAGCTGGGCATGGTGGTGTGCATCTGTAGTTCCAGCTCCTTGGAAGGCTGAGGAGGAAGGATTGCCTGAGCCAGCAGGTTGAGGCTGTGGTGGCCATGAGCATGCTACTGCACTCCGGCCTGGGTGACAAGAGTGAGATTCAAAAAAAAAAAAAAAAAAATCTTAAGAGATTATGAACAATTGTATGCCAACCAATTGGATAATTGAGAAGTGGATACATTCGTAGAAACACACAATCTATCAAGACAGAATCTTGAAGAAATAGAAAATACGGACAGACAAATAATGAGTAAGGAGATCGAATCTGTAATTTAAAACTTACCCAAATCTCCCAAGACCAGATGGCTTCACTGGAGAATTCTAGCAAGCATTTAAATAAGAATAAACATCAATCCTCTTGAAACTTTTTCAAAGACCAGGATAAAATACTTCTAAGCTCATTCTACGGACCCAGTGTTGTCCTATTACTAAAGTTATTTTTTAATATTTAGATTTTATTTTATTTTTTATTTTTTTGAGTTGGAGTCTCACTCTGTTGCCCAGACTGGAGTGCACTGGCCACTCCCGGCCACTGCAGCCTCGCCTGCTGGGCTCAGGCAATCCACTCACCTCAGCCTCCCAAGGCGTGGGATTACAGGCTGAGCCACCGAGCCTGGCTTAGTATTTAGATTTTAGTATGTTGATTTTGTATCCTGCAACATTGCTGAATTATTTCACTAGTTCTAATAGTTTTTTGATGGAATATTTAAGATTTACTATGTATACGAGCATATCACTTGCAAACAGAGACAATTTAACTTCTTCCCTTCCAGTTCGGATGCCTTTTGTTTCTTGTCCTTGTCTAGTTGCTTGGGAGAAGTCTTCAATACTATGTCAAATAGAAGTGGTGAAAATGGGCACCTTGTTCTTGTTCCTGATCTTAGAGGAAAAGCTGTCAGTCTGTTGACATTAGGTATGATATTTACTGTGGATTTTTCATAAACAGCCTTTATTATGTTAAGGTAACTTCCTTCTAAACCTAGTCTGTAAATTTTTTTTTATCATGAAAGTGTGTTAAATATTTTCAAATGCTTTTTCTGCATCTGTTGAGATGATAATATTATTGTTATTTATTCTGCTCATGTGGTGTATCACATTTATTGATTTGCATATGTTGGACTATGCATCCCAGTGATAAATCCTACTTGATCATTGTGTTTGGTCCTTTTAATGTGCTATTAAATTCAGTTAAATAGTATTTGTTGAGAATTTTTGCAACAATATTCATCAGAGATATTGATCTGTAGGTTTTTGATTTTGATTTTTTCTTTCTCCAACTAAAACACACATACACACAAATCAATTACATTTCTTTACACTAATAATAAACAATCCAAAAAGAAAATTAAGAAAATAATTCTATTTACAATGGCATCAAAAAGAATAAAATACTTCGAAATAAATCTAACCAAGGATGCAAAATACTTGTACATTGAAATCATAAAATATGAAAAAAAAATTAAAGAAGTCACAAATAGTGAAAGACATCCTGTGTTCATAAACTGGAAAACTTAATGTTCTTAAAATGTCCATGTTATCCAAAGTAATCTACAGGTTCAACAGTTCTTATCAAAATCCCAGTGGCACCTTTTTCAGATATAGAAAAATTCAGCCTACAACTTATACAGACTCTCAAGGGACCCTGAAGAGCCAAAAACAATTCCAAAAAAGGAAAACAGTGGAGGGCTCACACTTCCTGATTTCAAACTATATGACAAAGGTATAGTAATCAAAAAACACATGCTACTGACATAAAGATAGACAAATAGACTAATGAATAGAATAGAGCTCCCAGAAATAAATAATCTTTGATAAGTGTACCAAGTCCACTCACAGCAAATGGTGCTGGGAAAACTGGATATCCACACATAAAATAATAGCGCTGGATCTTCTTACAGCCTACAGTATTCTTCTCATACTTGAGGTTTTGCTTTCTGAGGTTTCAGTTACCTACAGTCAACTGTGGTCTAAAAATATTAAGCAAAAAATACCAAAAATAAATGATTCATAAGTTTTAAATTGTACATTGTTCCGAGAAGCATTGTGAAATCTCACACTGACCCACTCCATCCCACCTGGGACGTGAATTATTCTTTTGTTCGGTGTATCCACGCTGTATACGCTACCTATCTATTAGTCACTTAGGAGTCATCTCAGCTATCAGATTGACTATGAGATATCACAGTGCTTGTATTCAAGCAACCTTTATTATGTTGGCAATTTGAATACGCCAAGAGAGGATGTAAAGTGCTTCCTTTAAGTGAAAAAATTAAAGTTATTGAGAACACAAAATGGCAACAGTAAGTCCTTACATGCCAATAATTACTTTAAAAGCATATAGACCAAATTCTCCAATCAAGAGTGGCTAAATGGATTTTTTAAAAAAGATCCAAGAATATGCTGCCTACAAGAGACTCACTTTAGCTTTAAGGACACACATAGATTAAAAGCGAAGGGACGGAAAATTGGAATTCCACTGTTGGTGGAAATGTAAAACACTATGAAAAATTTTATGGAGGTTCCTCCAAAAATGAAAAATAGAGACTGGGCTCAGTGGCTCAGCTTGTAATCTCAGCACTTTGGGAGGCTAAGGCGAGTGGATTACCAGAGCCAGTAGGTTCAAGACCAGCCAGGGCAACTTGGTGAGACCTCATCTCTACAATAAATAAAAAATTAGCCAGGTGTGGTAGTGCATGCTCGTTGTTCCAGCTACTTGGAAGGCTGAGGCAGAAAGATCACTGGGGCCCAGCAGCAGGTCGATGCTGGGGTGGCCGTGAGTGTGCCGCTGCACTCCAGCCTGGGCAACAGAGTGAGAATCCAACTCAAAAAAAAAGAAAAAGAAAGGTAGAACCACCATACAATCCAGCAATCTCACTTCTGAGGATGTATTCCAAGGAAATAAAACCAAGACCTCGATGAGATAGCTGTACCCCATATTCACTGCAGCATTATTCAAAATAGCCAAGATAATGGAAACAACCTAATTGTCCATCAACAGATGAATGTATTAAAAAATTGTGGTACATATATACAATGGAATATTATTCAGACATAAAAAAGAAACAAAATTCTGTAATTTGTGGCAACGTGGATGAAGTTGGAGGACATTGTGCTAAGTGAAATAAGTCATACAGAGAAACAAGTCTGTGTGATCTTAAATGTTGTCCTTTAACATATAAGTTGTGTTGCTATAATAGAATATCTGAGACTGGAAATTTATAAAGAAAAGTGCTTTATTTGGCTCGTAGTTCTCATGGCTATGCTTTATCTCATCTGCTGCTTCAGCTCGTGGCAGAAAACAGAAGGGGAAGCAGTGTGTGCGAAGAGACCAAACATGAGAAGGAACAACCCATTTTTTTTTTTTATTTGAGTCAGAGTCTCACTGTCACCCAGGCTGGAGTGCAGTGGCATGACCACAGTCACTGCATCCTTGACCTGCTGGGCTCAGATGATCCTTCTGCCTTAGCCTTCTAAGTAGCAGGAACTATAGGTGCAAATTAGGTAGGCATGGTGGTGCATGCCTGTAGTCCCAGCTACTTGGAAGGCTGAGATGGAAGGACCACCTGAGACCAGCAGGTCAAGGCTGCGGTGGCTGTGAGCGTGACACTGAACTCCAGCCTGAGCAACAGAGACTCCTACTCAAAAAAAAAAAAAACAACCCCAAAAAAACCCACAAAGTGCTCCAATGGTCATTTCCTTTCAGTATCAAAGGAAAGTTTGGGATTTTGTGGCAATTTATATTTCTTTTTTTTTTTTTTTGAGGTGGAGTCTCACTCTGTCGCCCAGACTGGAATGCAGTGGCCGCTCCCGGCCACCGCAGCCTCACCTGCTGGGCTCCGGAGATCCTTCCGCCTTAGCCTTCCAAGTAGCTGGAAATACAGGCACGCGCTACCACGCCCGGCTGATTTTTTGATTTATTGTAGAGATGAGGTCTCGCCTGCCTAGGCGGGTCTCGAACCCGCGGGCTCAGGCAATCCGCTCACCTCAGCCTCCCAAAGGCGCGGGATTACAGGCTGAGCCACCGAGCCCGGCAATTTGTATTTCTTATATTCAGATTTGGGATATAACCTTGACACCAAAAATTGCAAATATAAGAGTTAAGTGCATTTATAAATTTCGAGCTAGTTTTTAATTATTAGAAAATAAAATCCTGGATTATATTAAACTAATACATTAGGACCCAGTAGAGTTACCCCAGAAATGTATAGGCATTTCAAAATTAAATAATTTAAACATAAATTCACTATATTATAGAGACTAAAGAAGAAAAAGGAAGTGATCTCAATAATAAGATTCAAAATCTGTTTTTAATGGAAACTTTATTAGGTTAAGAATGATTAAATTGGGAGGGGAAGCATTTCTCAGAAAGCTATAGAAGACATTATAATAAGTGGTGAAATACTGGAAGTTTTCCCATTAATGTAAACAAGGCAAGGATGAAAGTTATCATTGCTAATCTTTTTTTTTTTTTTGAGTCAGAGTCTCACTGTAGCCCAGGCTGGAGTGCAGTGGCACACTAATGGCCACCACAGTCTCGACTTTCTGGACTCTAAGTAGCTGGAACCACAGGCGCGCACCACCACACCCAGCTAATTTTTTCATTTATTGTAGAGACGAGGTCTCGCCAAGTTGCTCAGGCTGGTCTCAAACCCTGGGCTCAGGCAATCCTCTGACCTCAGCCTCTCAAAGTGCTGGGATGACAGGCGTGAACCACTGCACCCAGTCATCACTGCTCATCTTAAAAACTGTCCTGAAGGCTTTTCCCAAGAGAGAAAAAGAAATAACATATAAAACCAAAATATACATAGACAAATGTGCCTATTACTGATTGGCAATATAATCATAATATGGAAAATTCTCTAAAGCCAATTGATAAACTCTCCAAACTAGTAAGGCAGCACGGCTAGGGAGCTTAATAGTGAATAAAAAAGAAGTCTGTGTTTTTCTTTTATACCAGTAAAATCAATTTTAGAAGTATAATTTTTTTAGCAATATCTATATCAGGTTAAGTAGAATTTTTTCCCCTTTTTTAACATTTCAATAACTTTGAGGGATACAAATAGTTTTCGGTCTGGACTTTAAAAGCACCCTGCACCCTCACCTGTGCACATCATAACTGATAATTTTTTTGTCCCTCTACCCCTTCCTCCTTCGGAGTCTCCACCGTCCATTATACCATATTCTACGTTCTTTGCAGATTCTTAGTTTAACTCCCACTTATAAGTGAGAACATGCAGTCTTTGGTTTTCTGTTCCTATGCTACTCACTTAGAATAATGTCCTCCAATTCCATCCAAATTGCTACAAAAGACATTATTTCATTCTATTTGATAGTCTAGTAGTATATTTCATAATATATATCACAGAGGTATAATTTTAAAAATCCTTGCTCAGTTTTTCAAAAGTACACAAAAATGCTATTTCTATGTTCATAATGTGTTGGTACAACAGTAACAACAATAATAAAATTTGGAATCTAGATGAAGCAAAATAAAATTTTGGACAGCATTAAAAAATTCATTACAATAGGAAAATACAGTGATACTGTGAACAGAATGACTCTGTTAATGTTTCTCTAAAATGTAATTATTAACCGCAATTACAATAGGAATGTTTAAAGAAATTTTATAAGAGATTCCAAAATTCATTTGAAAGAGAAAATGTGTGAGAATAGCCAAGATAATTTGAGAAGAAAAAAAGCAATAAAGGAGAAATGCATCCTAAAATATAAAAAAGCATGCTATCAAGTTATAATTATAAGCACATGGTATTGATTCAGGTATAAAGAAGTAGATAATTAACCAAATACAGAATACAAAGCAAAACCCATACACGTATGAGAATTGAGTATATTAAAGGTGGCACTGCAAATGTGTTTTCAAGAAGATGGAATATTCAATCAGTGATTTGGGGATAATTTGCTATCTATTGCAGAAGGGAGAAACAATAACTTTACCTCATCTCTCCTCAAATATAAGTTGTGGGCAAATTAAAAAGCTGAATATTAAACAAAAAAACTATGAAAGTACTAGGAGAAAATTTAGGCTGTATTTATAATTAGCAGAGAAGAAATTCTTTTCTTTTTTTTTTTTTTTTGAGTTGGTGTCTCACTCTGTCACCCAAACTGGAGTGCAGTGGCATGCTCATGGCCACCGCAGCCTCAACCTACTGGGCTCAGGTGATTCTTCCACCTCAGCCTTCCAAGTAGCTGGACTACAGGCACATGCCACCATGCCTAGCTAATTTTTTGATTTATTGTAGAGATGAGGTCTCACCAAGTTGCCCAGGCTGGTCTCGAACCCGTAGGCTCAGGCAATCCTCTCACCTAGCCACCCAAAGTGCTGGGATTATAGGCATGAGCCACCACACCCAGCATGAGAAGGAATTCTTAAAACATAATGTTAAAAACTACAAAAAGAGCCAGGCTCGGTGGCTCAGCCTGTAATCCCGCGCCTTTGAGTGGATTGCCTGAGCCTGCAGGTTCGAGACCCTCCTGGGCAGCGAGACCTCATCTCTACAATAAATCAAAAATCAGCCGGGCGTGGTAGCGCATGCCTGTAATTCCGGCTACTCGGAAGGCTGAGGCAGAAGGATCGCCAGAGCCCAGCAGGTCGAGGCTGTGGTGGCCGGGAGCGGCCACTGCCCTCCAGTCTGGGCAACCGAGTGAGACTCCAACTCAAAAATAAAAAATAAAAAAGGAAAAACTGACAAATTTGACCATACCAAAACTAAAGTAAAAAACTAATGAGAAACTGAGCGAAAACATTCACGACAGTACAAATACAAATCAGACAATACATAGTATCCAGAATACATAAATGAACTACAGTGAAAAGGAGACAAAAGAGATAAGCCACCAATGGAAAAATAGGCAAAGGTTATGAACAGGCAATTTCCAGGAAAATAAATTCAGATGAGCCTAAAACTCTGAAAGAGGGGAACCTTACTCTTGTATCAGAAAATCTGTGGTCCCAAGAGGATGTTTTTTCTTTTTGTCCTTCTGCCACTTGGCCTAAGATTTGGGTGATGGGAATTAGGGTACCTAAAGCCCTAGTGTTAGTTTTCTAGCCAGATAATCCAAGCGAGGAGTCTCAGGAAAACAGAAAGCATGAAAGAAACTGCAGAGAGGGTAGGAATCTAGAAAATCAACCCCATAGAGTTGTTTATGAAACCCTGGGACTCACCTCTGACTATGCATGCACGGATGTGATCCTAAACAACATACCAAAGCATTTGAGGACTAAATTGGAAGATAAACTGTTCCCAGGACCAGACTGCCCACTGGGTCACATATATGCAGGACAGATCAGAATATCACTGCACAGGTTTTGAAAACAGAACTCATTTGAAACCACAAACCGGCCAGGTATGGTGGCTCATGCCTATAATCCCAGCACTTTGGGAAGCTGAGGTGAGAGGAATGCCTGAGCCCATGAGCTCAAGACCAACCAGGGCAAAATGGTGAGACTTGGAAGGCTGAGGCAAAATGATCGCCTGAGCCCAGCAGATCGAGGCTGCAGTGGCCATGAGCATGCCACTGCACTCTAGTCTGGGTGACAGAGTGAGACTCTGACTCAAAAACAAAACAAAAAAAACAAACCCCCCCCCCAAAAAAAGTCACAAACCACATAAGACTGGGCAGAACTTGCAGCTTGAACACAATTGAATGGACTGCCTCTAAAAACAAATTTCCTCACATTTTCCAGAGAATTTCAGCAAGATTCAGAATCCCATACTATTCAAAATGGTCAGGACACAATCTAAATTTACTTGGCATACAAAATACTGGGGAGTTCTCAACTCTGGTGGGAAAAGGCAGTCAACAGATGCCAACATCAATATCACATAAATATTATCTGACAAAGACTTTAAAATAGCTACAGAAGTAAGAATAAAATGGCATAAAGGTAAGGATAAACACCCTTAAAATAAATGGGAAGATTGGCAATCTCAACAAAGAAATGGAAGATATACAGTACCACATGGAAATTTTAAGAACTAGACAATAGCAGAACTGGCCAGACGTGATGGCTCGCACCTGCAATCCCATCACTTTGGGAGGTCAAAGCAGGAGTATTGCTTCAGTCTAGGAGTTCAAAACCAGCCCGGGCAACACAGTGAGATCCCACCTCTACAAAAAAGTAGCCAGGCATTGTAGTGTACACCTATAGTCCCAGCAACTTCAGAGGCTGAGGAGGAAGAATAACTTGAGCCCAGTAGCTTAAGGCTGTGGTGAACCATTATTGGGCCCTCCACTCCAGCTTGAGGACAGAGGGAGACTCTGACAAAAACAAAAACAAAACAAAAACCCAAGAACCAGTAACACAATAACAGAACTAAGTCCGTCCTTAGCTTAGTAAGAGAGTAAAGATACAGAAGGAAAAGCAGTGAACTTCAGATAGATCAGTAGAAATTATCCAAACTGAAGAACAGAGAGAAAAAAATTGGAAAAAAAAAAAAAGAAGTCTAAGAGGCCGGTGAAACAATACAAAATGGTCAAACATTTGTGTCAATATAGTTGCAGAAGAAAAGAAAAAGTGTAGAGCAGAGAAAAATACTTGAAGACTGAAGGCTAAAATTCTTCCCAAGCTTAAAGAAAGAATCAAGAAACTCAGTGAATCTCAAAGAAAATAAACCCAAGGAAATCCATGCCAGATACCTCATAATGAAACTGCTGAAAACTAAAGACGCTGAGCCAAAATTCATAGAACCGTTCACCAAAAAAGTCAATTTTCCATATGTCAACTTAAAAATATAAAAACATATTCACAAACACAGTTCAGAAGCAGGCTTCTTCATCAATCAAAACATTATTTTAGCATAGAAAGAAATGTCTTTACAGCTTCTTCATCTTACCTAGATGGCTTAAAGTTACCAAACATGTGAAGGTTCTTTTTTTTTTACTTTTTTTGAGTTGGAGTCTCACTCTGTCACCCACACTGGAGTGCAGTGGCACACTCACGGCCACCACAACCTTGACCTGCTGGGCTCAGGTGATCCTTCCACCTCAGCCTTCCAAGTAGCTGGAACTACAGGATACACGCCACCATGCCCAGCTAATTTTTTTATTTATTGTAGAGACGAAGTCTCACCAAGTTGCCCAGGCTGGTTAGCCCATGGGCTCAGGCAGTTCTCTCACCTCGGCCTCCCAAAGTGCTGGGATTATAGGCGGGAGCCATAGCACCCGGCCTATGTGAAGGTTCTTGAAACCACTAAGCTAACCTTTTCCTGCACTAAAGTTAGGCACTTCTGTGTGATATTTAGCTCTTTTCTCCCTAAAGATCTTCACACATCACTAAGCTTTGTCTTTAATTATAAGAAAGCTTGCCTCTCATAGCTTCAAAACAGTAACATGCTGGGAAAATTATACACGGACTAGAAGAATTTAGGAATTCTACTGACATCATTGTCCATCAATAATGTATGAGCTAATTCTCATTAAAGAAACATGATGAAACAGACTGTGTTTGATAACAGTGGGAGAGGAACACATGGGATTAAAGTGTTCTAAAATTATTTCATTCTCCAGGAAGTGGGTGAAGGTATTGATTAACATTAATCTCTGGTAAATCAAAGATGAATGTGGAATTTCCTGGGTAACTACTAACAATAAAAACAGATTGTATAACATAGAAGCTAGTTTAGAGGAAACGAAATTACATATCTAGTCAGAAATAAGAAAAAGTATGGAATACACAAGACAAAGAGTGAGCACATAGATGTAAATTAAATGGAAATAAACTAGCAACTGACAAGTAGTATGCTATAAAGAAGCAGAGTGAAAGTAAAAAGAAGGGAAATATATAAATGTTAACTAAAAGAAAGTTAAATTCGCCAATTTTTCACATACCACTATTTATAGCTAAGGATAAGTACTAAAATCAGTAACAGTGTTGAGCTGATTTGAGCAATGCAATCAACACACTTAATCTAATGGACATATTTTGTTGTACTCAAAAACTGCAGACACACATTCTTCTCAAGCACACATTGAACATTTACAGAAATTTACAATGAGCCATAAAATAACTTTTAGCAAATTTCAAAGGAATGCAAACATATAAAGCATAGTCTGTGACCACTGTGCAATTACTCTAGAAACTGATAACAACAAAATATAGTACTTTTTGTCTATTTGGACATTAATACATGTACTTCTAAATAATGTTTAAAAAATCATAACAGAAACAAACTATTTTGAATGAAACAGTAATTAGAAAGGTAAATAGCAAAACTTATAGAATTCAGTGTAAGCGACATTTAGAAGAAAAGCAGAAAAAAAGACTGAAATCAACAAACGTTTTGAATGTAGAATGGTGCAAAATAAATTCAAGTAAATACAAAGTAATAAAAGAATTTGTAAAATAGACAAGCACAATAGAGAAGATGAGCAACTATTTGAAAAGATTTTGAAAGCTGATTAAATTTTGAAAGTTGGTGGGCTTATGCTAAGACCCATCAGAAGAAAACAGAAGGCATAAATATCTCACATCATGAATAAAAAGATGAAATAACTATCAACACAACAGAAATTTAAAATACAAAAGCTTTCTATAAACTTGAAAGTATGTGTGTTACAGAGAAGTTCTTAGGAAAAGATATGACTCAAGGTAAAACAGAAAACTAGACTAGTCCTATTGCCTCCAAGAAATTGAGTCGGTAATCAAAGACCATGCCACAAAGAAAACTCTACACCCAAACTGTGTCAACAGTGTCCACAATTAAGAAATAATACTTCCAATTAAGAAATGCAATCTTCCAGAGAACAGAAAAAGAAGGAACACCTCTAACCCATTTTTCCTTCTTGGGGATTGGTATCCTAACCCTCATACCATCATCTGACAAAGAAAGTGCAGTCACATGCCACCTAACAACGTGGTTGCTGTCAACAGAAGATTGTATATATAACGGTTGTCCCATAAGACAGTGATGGAGATGAAAACTTCCTACTGCCTAGTTTAAGCAGCCATTATAACATCATAGAGCAGTGCATTTCTAGTATATGTTTAGATACACAAATACCATCGTGTTACAATTGCCTACACTATTCAGTACGGTAACATGCTGAACAGGTCTGTAGCTTAGGAGTCATAGGCTATACCCATGGCCTAGGTAGGTGGTAGGCTATACCATCTAGGTTTGTGTAAGTCCATTCTACAATGTTTGCACAATGACGAAATCACCTCTCGGGCGCGGTGGTCTGTAATCCCAGCACTTTGGGAAGCTGAGAGGATTGCCTGAGTCCAGGGGTTTGAGACCAGCCTGGGCAACTTAGGAAGACCTCATCTCTATAACAAATCACAAATTAGTCAGATATGGTGGTACACACCTGTTTTTGAGGCTGAGGCAGAAGGATCTCCTGAGCCCAGCAGGTCGAGGCTACAATAGCTGTGAACGTGCCACTACACTCCAGCCTGTGCCACAGAGTGACTCCAGCTCAAAAAGAAAAGAAAAGAAAAGAAAATCACCAAGTGATGCATTTCTCAGAATGTATCTTCATCATTAAATGACATATGGCTATACAAGGACATAAAATGAGAGACCACTATCACTATTACTCATAATAGAAACAACAGTGTTGGTGGGAGTGCAAACTAGTACAATCTCAGTAGAAAACAGTGTGACAATTCCTATTCCTAAAAGATGTAAAAATTGACCTTCCATATAACCCCGCAATCCCCCTTCTGGGAATATACCCAGAGGAACTCAGATCACTCTCTAAAAAAGATACCTGCACACACATGTTTATTGCAGCATTATTCACAACAGCAAAAACATGGAACCAACTGTGCTGCCCATCAAAAGTAGACTGGATTAAAAAAATGTACGTATACATGATGGAATATTATGTAGCCATAAAGAAGGTCAAAATGATGAACTTCACAGGAACTGGGTTGGATTTAGAGTCTATAATACTCAAGTGATCTATCACAGAAACAAAGAACTGAGTACCACATGTTCTCACTCATAAGCAGACCCCAAACGGTTATCATAATACTATAAAAAAAGGAATTGGAAGTAGAGGGAAATTGCCAGGGGACTGGGGGGGGGGACACACTTCAACAATAAGGGTGTCAGCCAGGCTTGGTGGCTCAAGCTGGGCTCAGTGGCTCAGCCTGTAATCCCGTGCTTTGGGAGGCTGAGGTGAGTGGATTGCCTGAGCCTGCGGGTTTGAGACCCGCCTGGGCAACTCGGTGAGACTTCAACTCTACAATAAATCAAAAATTAGCCGGGCATGGTAGCACGCGCCTGTAGTTCCAGCTATTTGGAAGGCCGAGGCGGAAGGGTCGCCGGAGCCCAGCAGGTCGAGGCTGTGGTGGCCGGGAGCAGCCACTGCACTCCAGTCTGGGCAACAGAGTGAGACTCCAACCCCCAAAATAAATAAATAAATAAATAAGGGTACCTGATCACAAACCAGGCAAAGCAGAAACCAAAGTGAGGCCCAAACTTCACCTGTACAATGACCATTGTATATCTAATCCTGAATTATACCATGTCCTTAAAATAAAATAAAATTTTTTTAATACCGCCATGTCAAATTCAGTAACACATAAGAATATATTATGACCAAGTTGCACTCATTCACAGAATACAAGATGGGTATAGCAATAGAAAATTAACCAGTCAATTCTTTAGTTATATAAAAGAGTGATCCCCAATATTTTTGGCATCAGGGACAGTTTCGTGGAAGACAATTTTTTCATGGGAACGTGGGGCTTGGGGGATCGTCAGGCATTAGACTCTCTTAAGGAATGTGCAACCAGGATTCCTCACATGCACAGTTCACAATAGGGATCGTGGTCCTATGAGAATCTAATGTCACTGCTGATCTGACAGAAGACAGAGCTCTGCTGGCCCACTGCTCATCTCCTGCTGTGTGGCCCAGTTCCTAACAGGCCACAGATCAGTGTCTGCAGTCCGGGAGTTAGGGATCCCTGATATAAAAGACTGAAAAAATCATGAGCATTTCAATAAGTGTGCATGCACAATTCAATACCCCTGCCTTAAAAACAAAAACAAAAAAACCTCTTAGCAAACTAAAAATCAAAGGGCGCTTCCTTTATCTGATAAAGATTGTCCTTGCAAAACATACAATAGACATTATCTATTTTTTTTTTGAGTTGGTGTCTCACTCCGTCGCCCAGACTGGAGTGCAGTGGCACGCTCCCGGCCACTGCAGCCTCAACTCACTGGGCTCTGGCAATCCTTCCACCTCAGCCTTCCAAGGAGCTGGAACTACAGGCGCGCACTACCACGCCCAGCTATTTTTTTATTTTATTGTAGAGACACGGTCTCGCCAAGTTGCCCAGGTGGGTCTCGAACCCGCGGGCTCAGGCAATCCACTTGCTTCGGCCTCCCAAAGCACTGGGATTACAGACTGAGCCACCGAGCCCGGCTAATAGACATTATCTTAATGAAATCGTCAAAGATTTTCCTTTGAGGTCAGAAAGAAAACAAAAAGGTCTGCTCCCACAGCTTCTGTTCAGCATTGTACTGGATATATTACCCAGGACAGTAAGGGAAGAAAAATATATTTCTGGTTTCTGGTGTGACATTTAAAGAGTCTGGAAGTCATCACTCCCATTCTTGCAAGGAAAAAAAAAGGTGAACAAACAGAACATCAAAAACTCTTTTTAGATGCATCAGAGGATTGTGGTCACAGGGCAATTTGACACCACCAAACTGGATAGACAGGTACATACAGAATAAGAATTTACTAGAAGAAAAAGCTACAGCTGGAACCTTTAAGAAATTTTTAAAGGGTAATTGACAACTAATTGCTGGAGGTTGAATATGGACTAGCTTGAGAGATACAAATTCCTGCGGGCCCAGCCTTCAGTGGGGCCCCACACTTCTGTGAATTATACCTCCAGGAGCCCCACTTGGTTCTCAGAAAGATCAGAGAAAAATCCCCTCATGTTTCAGGCAAGGAGAGAGGAAAATAACCCTTCTGAAGTACACTGACAGTGTTCTGTTCACATCAATAAAAGCTAAACTCAAAGGAATCTATTATACCAGAGCCTGACCAACACAGGTTTTATCAGAGCTTAACCGATGTGGAGTAAGGAAAATTCCCCACTCTAACCCCCCTTAGCTTTTCTGTAACGCCTAAAGTGGAGAGGGAATGCTGAGAAGCACATTGTGAAGGTCACAGTCAGGAGCAGGGGCTCACACTCACCGAAAGATTGAGACCCACCCGTAGGAATATAGAGTATTCTCCCTCTCCCAACACCTTACACCACCACATCAACAGGACTTCTATATAGTAACAGGGGATTACAGCTGAAAAGAACTGCAAGATTCTATTTAAGAAGGAATCTCTAAGAAAATCCAAAGACAAAAAGGGGACAAAAATGTATTGAATGGCCCTCATACTTATTAAAATGACTATCGTTTAAAAAAAAAAAAAAAGTATTGGGAAGGATATGGAGAAATCAGAACGCGTGCACACTCTTGGTGGAAATGAAAAAATGATACAGTTACTACGGAAAACACTATAGCTATTCCATAGAATATTAAAAATAGAATAACCATATGACACAGCGGTCCTACTTCTGGGTATATACCCAAAGAACTGAAAGCAGGGTCTCGAAGAGCTATGCGTATCCCCATGTCCAGAGCCCCCAAGTGTCCACAGATAGAGGAAGAGATAAGCAAAGCATGGTATATACACAGTGGAATATTATTCAGCCTTAAAAAAGAAGAAAACTTTGTCACATGCTACAACATGAATGAACACTGAGGATGTTATAAGTGTAACAAGCCAGTCACAAAAAGATAAATGCTGTCAGACTTCAAACTGTGAGGTACCTAGACCTGCTGGACTCAGGCCATTCTTCTGCCTCAGCCTTCCAAGTAGCTGGAACCAAAGGCGCACACCACTATGCCTGGCTAATTTTTTGGTTTATTGTAGAGATGAGGTCTCACCAAGTTGCCCAGGCTGGTCTCAAACCCCTGAGCTCAGGCAATCCTCTTGCCTCTGTCTCCCAAGTGCTGGAATTACAGATGTAAAAAACCACCAAGCCTGGCAAGTAGTCAGGATTAAAGAGACAGAAAGTCGAATGGTGGTTGCCAGGGGTTGGGGGGAGAAGAAAACGGTGAGGGTTAGTATTGAATGGGTCTAGCTTTTCAGTTTTGCAAGATGAAAAAAGCTCTGGAGATGGATGGTGGTACTGGTTGTACAAGAGTATGAATATAATTAGCACCACTGAACTGTACACTTAAAACTGATTAAGATGTTAGATTTTATGTTGTATGTTTTTTTCCACAATTTAAAAAATGAAAAAAGTATTAATGAAAAACATAAAACAAGACTGTCATTATTTACAGACATTCTTATTTATATAGAAAATCCAAAGAATCTGTAGAAAAAGTAATAAAATTAATAAGAGAGTTTAGCTAAATTGCTAGGCACAAATTCAACGTAAAAATTAATTATATTTCTTTAGCAACGTGACTGGATATAAGATTGGTATATCGATATGTAAAAACCGATTATATTTCTATACACTAGCAATAAATAATCTGAAAATGGAATTAAGAAAATAATTCAATTTATAATAGAACCAGAAATAATAAAATACTTGGGAATAAATTTAACAAAAGAAGTGCCAGACTTTTACATTGAAAACTACAAAGCATTATTTTAAAAAAAATTTTTAAATTCTGAACAGTGATCTCACGTTCATAGATTGAAAGACTTAATATTGTTTAGTTGGTAATGCTCCCCAAATTGACCATTAGATTCAATACAATCCTGGGCAAACTTCTAGCTGTTTTTTTTTGTTGTTGCTGTTGTTCCCCCAGAAATTGACACGATGATTTCCCAGAAATTGACAAGATGATTCTAAAATTCAGGTGGAAGTGCAAGGGACTCAGAATATCTTCTTTTTTGTTCTTCTTGAAAAAACAGAGCAAAATTAGAGGGTTCACATTTTCTGATTTCAAAGCTTACTGCAAATCTAATCAAAACAGCAGGGTGCTGGTCCAAGGACAGACATCTGGATCGATGAAAAACAAGTGTGGGTCCAGAAATAAACCCTCGCATTTACAGTCACTTGATTTTCAACAAAAAAAAATCAAGACAAGTAAACAGGGGGAAAGAATATTATTTTCCAAAAAATTGTTTGGAAACAACTGTGTATACACATGCAAAATGATAAATTTGTACCCCCACTACAGATCACACATAAAAAGTAATTTAAAGGGGGATCTTAATGTAAATATTAAGAACTAAAACCATAAAATTCTGGCCGGGCACAGTGGCTCATGCCTATAATCCCAGCACTTTGGGAGGCTGAGGTGAGAGGATTGCCTGAGCCCACAGGTTCGAGACCAGCCTGGGTAACTTGGCGAGACCTTGTCTCTATAATAAATAAGAAAATTAATCAGGCGTGGTGGCGCCCACCTGTAGTTCCAGCTACTTGGAAGACTGAGGTGGAAGGATCGCCTGAGCCCAGCAGGTCGAAGCTGCAGTGGCCATGAGAGTGCCACTGCATTCCAGCTTGGGTGACAGAGTGAGACTCCAACTCAAAACAAAACAACAAAAAAAATACAATTCTTAGAAGGAAGCACAGCAGTAAAATTTGCAATGAAGGATCAGGCAATTATTTCTCACATACAACATAAAAAGCTCAGTCAATAAAAGTAAAGATCAGTAAGTTGGATTCATCAAAGTTAAAAACTTGTTCTTCCAAGAACATCATCAAGTAAGTAGAAAGGCAACCGCAAGCTGGAAAATATATCTGCAAATCATAAATCTGATAGAGTCTAGTATCCTGAACACACAAAGAATCCTCACAGCTCAGCAATCAAAAGACAAATAACCCAGTTCTAAAATGGGCAAGGAGTTTGAAGAGACATTTCTTGAAAAAACATTTACAAATGGCCCACAAGCACACCAAGAAGATGCTCATTGTTATAAGCCATTAGGGAAATGTAACTCAAACCCACAGTGAGATACACCCAAGAGGATGGTCATAATCAAAAACATAGACGAAAACAAGGACTGGCAAGAATGTGAAGAAACAGGAGCCCTCGTATATGTTGCTGGTGGGAATGTAAAATGGTACAGCCACTTTGGAAAAACAACTTCCTTAGTCCCTCAAAATGCCAAACAAAGAGTTACCATAGGAA
Organism: Carlito syrichta; assembly: GCF_000164805.1. Classification (NCBI taxonomy): domain Eukaryota; kingdom Metazoa; phylum Chordata; class Mammalia; order Primates; family Tarsiidae; genus Carlito; species Carlito syrichta. The sequence goes on from NW_007247097.1 coordinate 61,649, forward strand.
CCAGCAATGGCACTCCTAGGTCTCTGCCCAAGAGAAATGAAAACATACGCACACAGAAAAACTTGTACATAAATGCTTACGAAGAAAACCGAAATACTCATTGAGTGGTGAAGGGACAAACAAAATATAGTAAGTAGATCCATACAAAGGCATTCTTCAGCTACAGGAAGGAGTGAAGTGCTGATACGTGTTACAGAACGGATGAACTTTGAAAGCATTATGTGAAGTGAAAGAAATCAGTCACGTACTATATGATGCCATTTCTATGAAGTGTCTAGAATAGGCAATACTGTAGGGACAAAAAAGCAGATTAGTGGCTGTCTGTGGGGAAGGAGAGGGAAATGGGGAGTGATCGCTAATGGGTGATAGCACTGTCTCCTCAACCAAACTCTCAGTCCTTTTCTCAACCAGGCCTCAACCTTGGCCTAAGAAGACTTTAAACACCAACATAACTTCCAGCAGCTCATGGCCACATCCCTAGGATGATCCTAGATGCCCTGAAAGGTCTGTCTGAGAAAAGTAAGCCTCCCCAAACAATTTACTGTTGTTCCAGCCACACCTGAAGATGGGGCCCCTGTCCCCCAGCCTTTGTGGGGGAGTTGGAGTCTAGCCTCAGTAAGCACCAGTTAGCAAGCAAGCCCCTGCGGGCTTCACATAGACCAGTTGCCCCTTCCTGCTCTTTGTAATTTCTCACTTCCCTGGCTCTACAATGCCTTTGCCTCTGTTACAAATTGAAGTTTTCAGCTTACACTGGACTCTTTTGCTTATTGCAATTGTTATTACCGATTAAACTTGTCCTTACCACTTGAACTAGTGTCCAGCTTTATCTTTGACATGGGTACAAAGTTTCTTTCTGCAATGATGAAATGTTCTAATATGAGATTACATTGATGGCTGGACAACTCAGCAAATATGCCAAAATTACTGAATTGTTCACTTTAAATGGATGAACTTGATGGTAGGCACATATCTGAACAAAGCTGCTAACATTCAATATTTCTCTATATACAAACAATGGTTAGAAAATTAAATTTTAAAGAAGATACATTCATAATAACACAAACATCACGTACCTAGGAAGAAATCTAATATAAGATTTGTAAGATTCTTTAGAGAAAATCATGAATCTTTGTCAAGAGAAATTCAGAAGACCTAAAAAGAAATATTGCAATTCATTTCATGCTAAGAAAAGCATATGAAGAGGATGGATTTTTATTTTCTGGTTTGATATATAAAGAGCTTGGCAGTTGTCACCCCATTCTCAGACAAAGTTGAACAAACTGAAAACCAGCAACTTTTCTTAGGTTCATCAGACAATTGAGGTCACAGGACAAACTGCTTTCCAGAAAAATGGAAAGCTAGGTGGCTTCAGAGAGCCACAGCTTACCCGGAGAAGCCCGGGACTGGAAGCTTACAGTTGGAGACAGCAACTGGTAAGAATTCTTGACTTACACTTGGGTTATCTCATGATAAACCCATCATAAATTTAAAAAATCTTAATTTGAAAATGCAGCTACACCAGGTGTGGTGGTTCACGTCTATAATCCCAGCGCTTTGGGAGGTGAGAGGATTGCCTGAGCCAGCGGGTTCGAGACCAGCCTGGGCAACATGGTGAGGCCTCATCTCTACAATAAATAAAAAATTAGCTGGGTGTGGTGGCGCATGCCTGTAGTTCCAGCTACTTGGAAGGCTGAGGCGGAAGGATTGCCTGAACCCAGCAGGTCAAAGCTGTGGTGGCCGTGAGCAGCGTGTCACTGCACTCCAGCCTGGGCAACAGAGTGAGACTCTGACCCCCCCCAAAAAAGAAAAGAAAATGCAGCTAATACACCTAATCTTCTGGACATCATAGCTTAGCCTAGCCTGCCTTAAGTGTGCTCAGAATACATACATTAGCCAGCAGTTGGGCAAAATCATTTAACATAAAGCCTCTTTTATAATAAAATGTTAAATATCTCATGTAATTTCTTGAATACTGGAAGTGGAAAGCAGGATGGTTGTTTGGGTCCAGGAAGTGTGGTTTCTACTGAATGCATATTTCTTTCACACCATTGTAAAATTAAAAAATTGTCCGGGTGCAGTGGCTCAAGCCTATAATTCCAGCACTTTGGGAGGCCAAGCCGAGAGGATTGCCTGAGCCTGTGGGTTCAAGACCAGTCTGGACAACATAGTGAGACCTAGTCTCTACAATAAATCAAAAAATTAGCTGGGTGTGGTAGCACGTGCCTGTAGTTCTGGTTACTTGGAAGGCTGAAGTGGAAGAATCGCCTGAACCAAGCAGGTCGAGGCTGCAGTGGCCAGGAGCATGCCACTGCACCCCAGCCTGGGCAACAGTGTAAGACTCCAATTCAGAAAAAAAAAAAAAAGTTCTGTAAGTCAACCTGTCATAACTTGGAGACTGTCTATACCTAAACTGTAATTGACAAGTGCCGAAGGTTGGGGGGGATGGAAAAGTCTGGGAGATCTCCTATGCTGTCCTGAGTTTTACTTTCAGGAGCCCACTGGGTTTTCATGGTGAAGACTGGAGAAGACTGGAAGGGGTAAGGGGAAAGGAACCATTTGGGAAGATACCCAGCGTTCTCTGTTCTCCTCAACGAGGCCTGCCCTCAAGGGAGATGATTTTTTTTTTTTTTTAGTCAGAGTCTCACTCTCTTGCCCAGGCTGGAGGGCAGTGGCACGCTCACAGCCACTGCAGCCTGTGAGCACGGTGACTCACGCCTATAATCCCAGTACTTTGGGAGGCCAAGGTGAGAGTATTGCCTGAGCCCACAGGTTTGAGATCAGTCTGGGCAACTTGGCAAGGCCTTGTCGCTACAATAAATTTAAAAAATTAGCTGGGCATGGTGGCACACACCTGTAGTTCCAGCTATATGGAAGGCTGAGGAGAGAGGATTGCCTGAGCCCAGCAGGTCGCGGCTGCGGTAGCCATGAGTATGCCATAGAACTATAGCCTGTGCAACAGAGTGAGACTCTGACTTAAAATAAAAATAAAAATAAAAAAAAGAAAAGAAAAGAATCTTTAGGAAAAACCAGACAGCAGAAGAAACAAAATCAAGAATACCAGAGAAAACTTGGGCCTTGACAGCACAGTTACAGCAAATAGCAAACACAACTCCTAATTAGATGGACATAAAACCTTGCGCTAATGTCCTATCAACCTCAGTTCCTGTTATGTAATGCATCGTGTTCGTCTCTGAACAAAAAATTCCAAGATATGCTAAAAGGCAAAAAACACAGTCTAAACAAAGAAGGCATCAGAACCAAACCCAGATATGGCATTATCAGAATAGGAATTTAAAATAACCATAATTAATATTCTGAGACCTCTAATGGAAAAAAATAGGATGCCAAAACAGATGGGTAATGTAAGTAGAGACACGGAAACTCTAAGATAGAACTAAAAGAGAATGCTAGAGTTCAAAAACACTGCAACAGAAATGAAGCAAGCCTTTGATGGGCTCATCAGTAGACTGGACATGGAGGAGGAAAGTATCAGGGAACTTGAAATATGTCAGTAGACACTTTCCAAACTGAAAAGCAAAAGAAAAAAAGTGGGAGGGGACAGAGCATCTAAGAATTATGGGACAATTATAAAAGGTGCAACATAAGTATAACAAGGATACCAGGAGGAAAAGAAAGGAAGAGAAGAGATATTTGAAGTAAAAGGATGTCCATTCTCCCAAATTCAATCCCTAGATTCATGTTTTCCCAATGAAAATGTACTATGGCTTTTTAAAAATGTTGTTTTATAGAACTTGACAGGTTGATTCTAAAATGTATATGAAAATACCAAGGGCTTCATAGAACCAATATCTCTTAAAGAAGACAAAGTAAGCCGGGCTCGGTGGCTCAGGCTGTAATCCCCCGCCTTTGGGAGGCTGAGGTGAGTGGATTGCCTGAGCCCGCGGGTTCGAGACCTGCCTGGGCAGCAAGACCTCATCTCTACAATAAATCAAAAAATCAGCCGGGTGTGGTAGCGCATGCCTGTAATTCCAGCTACTTGGAAGGCTGAGGTGGAAGGATCGCCGGAGCCCGGAGCCCAGCAGGTGGAGGCTGCGGTGGCCAGGAGCGGCCACTGCAATCCAGTCTGGGTGACAGAGTGAGACTCCAACTCAAAAAAAAAAAAGAAAACAAAGTAGAAAAACTTGCCCTATCAGACAGTAAAATTCTTTTTTTTTTTTGAGTCGGAGTCTTACTCTGTGCCCAGACCGGAGTGTAGTGGCACACTCATAGCTACCGCAGCCTCGACCTGCTGGGCTCAGGCAATCCTTCCACCTCAGCCTTCCAAGTAGCTGGAACTACAGGTGAGCACCACGATGCCTGGCTAATTTTTTTATTTATTGTAGAGATGAGGGCCCACCAAGTTGCCCAGGCTGGTCTCGAACCCCTAGGCTCAGATAATTCTCTCACCTCTACCTCCCAAACTGCTGGGACTATAGGTGTGAGCCACCACACCTGGCCACAGTCAGATGCTACAAAGCGATGGTAGTGTAGACATATAGACAACATGGCCTGGTTACAAGCCAGCAGAAGAGAATATGGAGCCAATAAACACATCTATGTAAACTAGATTCAAGACAGAGGCAGCACTGCAGAATAACAGAGAATGAATCACCTTTTTATTCTGGAACTATAAAATATCCATGTGAATTACAATAGAAACTGAACTCCTATATTAAACCATGCACAAAAATCAATTCCAGGTGGGCTATGGACCTAAATGTAAAATGCAAAGCAAAAATGATTTGAGAAAATAATATAGAAAAATATAATTGTGGATAAGGATTCACTTTTAAAAATGGCACAAAAAGGTTGAGCTCGGTGGCTCAGCCTGTAATCCCAACACTTTGGGAGGCCGAGGCGAGTGAATTGCCTGAGCCTGCAGGTTCGAGACCCACCTGGGCAACTTGGTGAAACCTCTTCTCTACAATACGTCAAAAATTAACCAGGCGTGGTAGCACATGTCTGTAGTTCCGGCTACTTGGAAGGCTGAAGCAGAAGGATCGCCGGAGCCCAGCAGGTCAAAGCAGTGGTGGCCAGGAGTGTGCCACTGCACTCCAGCCTGGGCGACAGAGTGAGACTCCAATTCAAAAAAAAAAAAAAGGCACAAAAAGCACTACTACTAAGTCAAAGATGGATATATTTGACTACATTAAGGGAAATAATTTGTTTATCAAAAAATGCCATCAAGGCAAGCACACAGTAGCAGAAAATACCTGTAATACACATAACTGGCAAGGGGCTTACATATTTAACATATAAAGAATTCCTACAATACATAGAGACAAGGGAAGGCAATGGGAAAATGAGCAAAAGGGATGAATAGACATTTAAAGGAAGATAGCTAAGTGATAGGAAAAGAGACAAAGACATGTGACCTTATTAGTAAACACAAGGAAATATCCCCACCTCACTGAAATGTAAGTTTCACGAGACGACTGAGGAGAAAGAACACCACTGCACAGCAACATGAAAAGATCAAGGTGCAAGAACAGACAACATACAAAACAAACAACAGTGATAACACAAGACGGGGGAACATCGAGGCCACCAGCCAAGATCAAGGCTGCAATAACTCACTGGTGTAGGGCCAGTCCACGTGAGGGCAGATTCAAATGTAAACAGCACTTCAAGGAACTGGCGAGGTTCCTGGAAACAACATCCGAAGGCTGAGGTGGAGAGCCCTGAGATTCCTTCTCAGGAATTGGTTCTCCAGGGCCCCTGGTTCTGCCTCCATAAGGAATGTGGAAATTCCCCTGATATGGGCATAGGGGAGAGTTCCCTTCTTTGCTCTAGGCATTGAGATGAGCCCTTCATGAAGGAAGGCAGGTAGGACCAGGTAGCCTTTTATTAACTGCTTAAAACTACTCTGGGCAAAACTCTTGCTAAAAATGTATGATGAGTTGATAATTGTTACTAATTGAAATATTATGAGAGAACCACTACTCTTTCTACAACAAACTAGATGATGGTTCTTTTAGGTGTGCCAAGGCAATCTATAAAGAAACCAGTGAAGCCAGTTGGTTTGCATTTTAATGCAATCAAATGGGCAAGGTGTCATGTGTTTGGAACATTCTTATCTCTTCCTAAAAGTGTGTGTGTAGGAGGGTGGGTGGTGTCTAGACATTCTGGTAGAGGCTTCCTACTTTTGGAAGCTAGGGCCAGATGTGGGCCTCCTGAACCAATAGGAGGCAGGAGATTCTACAACAGACAACAAAGCAAAGCCAACAGAGGCAATGGTTGGAGAGCTTTCCCTGTAGCACAGGGTGCAGTGAGCACTCGGTAACTGGCAGTGAGGATGGCAGTGGCACAATGAATGGTGCTAGTGAGTGGAAGAGGGTGTGGGGAAAGAAGAGAGTTAGTAGCAATGGTTAACAGTGATAGCGGAGGAGACACATTTGATGATGGCAATAATGACAGGCCTAGGATGGAGGCCAGTGAGGATGTGGTTGGTGGTGACGGAGATGGAAAAGTTTTTAATCCCTGGTAGGAAAAATGTTGGCTGAGTCCCTTACGGCCACAACGGCAGGACAAAGAAATCCAGAGAAACCTCTGCCATCCTGCCAGCAAGCTGAGCCGACTCTGAGCAGACCCCACTGCTGTTCACACCCGCACCTGTCCCCCATGGCATCCCTCTGCCTACTGGTCCATAATCCTCCAATCTGCAGTTTCCCACAGCTGGGACTCCAACCAGCTCAGCCAGGAGGCCTGCAGAAAGATCTGGAGAGAAAAGAGGACTAGTGACTCATACCTGTGATCCCAGAACTTTGGGAGGCAGACGCGAGAAGACTGCCTGAGTCCAGGGATTTGAGACCAGCCTGGGCACCTTGGCGAGACCTCGTCTCTACAATGAATCCAAAAAATTAACTGGTCCTGTGTTCCAGCTACTTGCAGGCTGAGGTGGAAAGATCACCTGAGTCCAGCAGGTCGAGGCTGCGGTAGCTGTGAGCATGTTACTGCATTCCGGCCTGGGCCACACAGCGAGACTCCGACTCAAGGGAACCCCTGGCATAAGAATACCTGGTGCTTCTTCTGTGTCCCACCATGAGTCACAGACTTCAGAATCCCAAGAGCCTTGGAGGAAGGGGGTCTGAGAATCTAGGGCCTGACTGGGTCCTCCTGCCCTACAAGGCCACGGATCCCTCAGAGCAAATACACCCTCGTGCTGAACTGCACGGCCCGGCACAGCATGAGCACAGCTCAACCCTCCTCTGGGGCTGCGTGGTGAGCCTGCTGATCCTACAGGAGCAGCAGCCGCCGCTGGAGGGAGCAGCAGGGGTTCTGCCCCTGGGCTCAGTGCTGGCAGATGGGACATTCCTGGCACAATCCTGGCACCACAAAGCTTTGTCAGCTCTGGAGAGGGCCGGGGGTCCTGAATGGGCAAAGAGAAGCTCTTCATCATTCAAGGTCTGGCCATGCCTCTCAGCACCTATTCCACAGGTAAGACCCGACCAGCCTCTCACTCTCACACCTTCTCTCTTCTGTGTTGTAGTAATAAAACAGTCAGCGACATGTACAGTGTTTTATGACTTGCCAAGGCTCTGCTATTACTCAGCTTCTCGGACTGGGCTGCCCATACCCCAGGTCCCTGTTCCAGCTCTGTGCTCAGAGCACTTTTCTTTTTTTTTTTTGAGTCAGGTCTTACTCTGTCACCCAGACTGGAGTTCAGTGGCTCGATCACGGTTCACTGCAGCCTCAAACTCCTGGGTTTAAGCGATCCTTCCCTTCAGCCTCCCAAGCTGCAGGGACTGTAGGTGCATACCACCATGCCCAGCTAATTTTCTGACTTTTTGTTAAGAGGATACAAGCAAGGAAGGGGAGGAGGGTTGTGTGGGAAAGCGTGAGGAGAGAAAAAAGATAACATGTAATGAAATTGCCTAACAAAATTAAGTGCCAATCTGAAGTCTGAGGTCTTGAATTAAAAGTGGAACCATGGGGCCCAGGGTGGTGGCTCATGCCTGTAATCCTGTCACTTTGTGAGGCCAAGATGAGAGGACTACTTGAGGCTAGGAGCTCGAGGCCAGCCTAGACAACACAGCGAGACCCTATCTCTACAAAAAATTTTAAAAATTACCTGGGCTGAGTGGTATGTCACGTAGCCCTAGCTACTCAGGAGGCTAAGGTGGGAGGATCCCTTGAGCCTAGGAGTTTGAGGTTGCAGTGAGCTATGATTGTGCCACTGCACTCCAGCTGGGGCAGCAGAGCAAGATCCTGTCTCAAAAAAAAGAAAAAGTGAACCCAACCCAGAATAGCCAAAGTAATCCTTGGCAAAAAGAACAAAGCTGGAGGCATCACACTATCTGACTTCAATATGCTACAAAGCTATAGTAACAAAAACAACATGGTACTGCATAGAAACAGACACATCCACCAGTGCATCAGGCTACAGAACCCAAAAATAAATCCACATATTTATAGCCAGCTGATTTTTGACAAAGATGCCAAGAACATTCATTGGGGAAAGGAGAGTATCTTCAATCAATAGTGCTGGGAACATGTAGAATAATGAAACTAGACCCCTATCTTTCATTATATACACTAGTCAATTCAAAATGGATTAAAGACTTAAATGTAAGACCCCAAATTATGAATCTACTAGAAGAAAACATAAAGGAAATGCTTCAGGACATTGGTGTGGGCAAAAATTTTTTGGAAAAGACCTCAAAAGCACAGGCAACAGAAGCAAAATAGAAAAATGGGATTATATCAAACTAAAAAGCTTCTGCATAGTAAAGAAAACAATCAAGAGTGAAGAGACAATCTGCAGAATGAGAGAAAATATTTGCAAACTATTCATCTGACAAGATGAATATACAAGGAACTCAAACAACTCAACAGCAAAAAACAAACAAATTGATTTTTAAAAAGAGCAAATGATCTGAATAGACACCTTTAGAAGACTTACAAGTGGCCAAAAAGTATATGGAAAAATGTCCAACATCCCTAATCATCACCAATGAAGACCACAATGAGATTATCATCTCACCTCAGTTAGAATGGCTATTATCAAAAAGACTAAAACCAATGAGTGCTGGCAAGGATGAGAAGAAAGGGGAACTCTTATACACTCTTGATGAGAATGTAGAACAATCATTATGGGGAACATATAAAAGTTCCTCAAAAAAATGAAAAATAGATCCAGCAATCCCACTACTGAGTATGTATCCAGTAAGGAAGTCAGTATGTTGAAGAGGTAGCTGCGCTCCCATGTTTATGGTTTCACTATTCACAATAGCCAAGATATGGAATCAAGCTAAGTGTCCATCAACAGAAGGGATAAAGAACATATGTTTTACACACACACACACACACACACACACACACACACCAAAATGCTACTCAACCATAAAATGAAATCCTGTTATTCATAGCAACATGGATGAGCCTTGAGGATATAAACCAGCAACAGAAAGATAAATATGCATGTCCTTGCTCATATGTGGAAGCTGAAAAAGTTGATCTCATAGGAGTAGAGCGTAGAATAGTGGTTACTGGGAAGAACAAGGGAAGGGGGATAGGTTACTGGGATATTCTGCTCCTGTCTAGCTGGATTCAGTTAGACAGGAGCAGAACATCCCAGTGTTCTAGAGCACTGGACCCCGACTACAGTTAAAAGCTTATTGTCGCTGGGCTCGGTGGCTCAGCCTGTAATCCCGTGCCTTGGGAGGCTGAGGTGAGTGAATTGCCTGAGCCTGCGGGTTCGAGACCTGCCTGGGCAACTTGGCGAGACCTCATCTCTACAATAAATCAAAAATCAGCCGGGCGTGGTAGCATGTGCCTGTAGTCCTAGCTACTTGAAGGCTGAGGTGGAAGGATCACCGGAGTCCAGCGGGTCGAGGCTGTGGTGGTTGGGAGCGGCCACTGAACTCCAGACTGGGCGACAGAGTGAGACTCCAACTCAAAAAAAAAAACAAAACAAAAACCTTATTGCCTATTTTCAAATAGACAGAAGGTAGGATTTTGAATGTTCCCAACACAAAGAAATGACAAATGTTGAGATGATGAATGTTACCCTGATTTGATCTTACACATTGTACACATGTATGGAAATATCACACTATGCTCCATAAATATGCATAATTATTATGTGTCAACTAAAAATAATAAAAGAAAACACCATTAAACCCACAGACTATGAACATCAGGCCCAGATTTAAGAAGCACTATGAACTACAACTAAGCGCATAGTAAAACTAGTAAATAGCAAAGATAAAGAGAAAAATCCAAAATGCAGACAAAAAAGATACTTTGTCCTTTAAAGGACCAAAAAGACAAACTGTTGACTTCCTAACAAAAAAGACTTAAGTTGTTTATTGTAAATTGAGAATGATGTCTTCAAAATGATGAAAGGGAATAACTAGCAACCTAGAAATCTATACTTTGTGCAAATACTTTCAAAAATTGGGGAGAAATCAATACATTTTGCAACAAATAAAAAGCGAAAGAATTCAATAGTAACATGTGCACTACAAAAAAGCAAAGGAAATATTTCTTAGGCAGAGAAATAAAATCACTATAAAAAGAAGCATAGAGACTAGACATATTGAATCTGCCTAATAAAAATGGCAAATCTGTAGGTATACCTAAATGTTAATTATACAAAACATTTTTTAAAAAGTGAAACCAGCAGTCCAGGTGTATAATTATCTCCTGGCCAAATCCCATACCTGGAGACACCATCTTGTCTGCCTTCTTCTCTGCAGTATAAGATGAACAACTCTGCTTATACCTACTACTGCAGAGAAGAAGGCAGGCAAGATGGTTTCACCAGGTATGGGATTTGGCCAGGAGATAATTTATAAGAGATGGAGACATGAGAGAGGCAAGAAAACTTACAATGAGTGAATACTATAAGGGACCAAGGTGGGAAGAAAAGAGATATGAAACAGGTATGAAAAGTGGTGAGATCAGCTGATTGGGGGCTTGAAAACGGCAAGGATGGAGGAGGTCAGACTCGTCCAAGTAGAAGTTAAAGTCACTGCCAAAAGAATTCCATCTTCCTTAAAAGGATGTACTAGGAGAAATAATCCATCCCTGGCAAAGGTGGGCAGAAAACAAGTCTCTTTTGGCTGGGGCTCTGATGGTCAAATCACAGGCCAGTAGTCACACGTGCTGGAGTTTGAACTCATACCAACCATGTGGTCATGGTTCAGGTGGAACTACCAGTGAACAACCAGCATTAGAAGCGGTACCGTGTTGGTTACCCCCCCTGGATGCCGGAGACCAGCTCCAGCCAGGTTCAGGGTACCCCAAAGGTGGAGACGGCGTCAGTGATTGGGGGGAAGAAGAAAGAGAGAAAGAGAGAGAGAAAGAGACTGGACTCCGGTCTAGGGCAGAAGCGATGTGTGTCATTGGCAATGACAACGGATCTTTTATACACAGTCAGAGGTGGGAGGGGCGTCCCCCACCCACCAGAAACCTTAATCCATGAAAACTTAATCAATGATTGCCTTTAAACCCTTTTCATATGATAATCTTAAAATCCCATAACAAAGGATAACCTAATCCGTGACTGACATATTCTATAAACCTTTTTCAGCCTAAGCTGATTGATTTATGCCAAGTTAAACAATTCTATAGAAGCTTAAGTATTTACTTTACAAACGAAAGTGGACCATCCCAGAATGTTTAGAATGTGGCCCAGTCCAAAGTTCACAGTGGGCTACCTGCAAGTAACCCAGTCGCATTCTTTCAACAAAATGGCTGTCTTCTAAAACTATATTCTACAATTTACACCTTCAATAAATCCTAAGATCATGACCCAGAAGCCTGTGACCAATACTAAGGCTCTTAGATGTGACACGAGTTTGAATTGTAAGTTGTGTGAAAGCCAAAACTGCAGTTTGCAGAAGAATGGGAGCACAAGTTAGCTTGTGTTCGTCCCAGTCTCAGAGTTTTTATGTTTTGAGCTCACAGGAGCTTAATCTGGTTAGTGTTGAGTAGAAAGGGGGAGGAAATGGGGTCAATAGCTCCCGAACATATCTGCGTGGTCTCAGGGTCAACAGCCCTTCCTGATCCCTAACGCTCAGTGGGCCTCCGTGGCCGGCTCCCAACACCTGGGGAGTAACTGCAAAACCTATCCAGAGGCACAAGTATTCAAGTCAGCTCCACAAGATTTCAACAATAAAGGCCAGGGAGAACATGAGGTCACAATGCAAACTTATGGACTTATGAGAAAAGAAGCTTCCATGAATGAGAGTCAGCAAAAGCACAGGGAGCTTTAGATTCCCAAGAATTTTAAGAAATGTAATGAAAAAATAATAATAGTAATAAAAGAAATGTAATAAACAGATCTAGATGATTTTAAAAGTCTCTTTACAATTATTAAACAATCAATAGATGCTATAAAAAACATAGCCAACTGTTTGGGTTAAAAAAGCAATTTTTAAAAAAGTAATTTTTAAAATAAACTTTTAAAAGTGAAAAATACAGAGATTAAACTTTAAGCCCAAATGCATTAAACAGCAGAAGGGCCACAGTTGAAAAAATAATTGATGAACCAGAAAGCAGGTTACAAAAAGTTAGCCAGAAGACAGTACAGACAATTTAAAAAAGGAAAAATATTAAAGAGAGGTTAAGAGACATGGAAGATAAAATAGGAAGAGGGTAATATTGGTTTTCAAAAATATTTTTCCCTCTTATTGTTAGTGTTTAATTAACCCAACAACAAACTCTGATTTATTGGCATTTTCTCCCAGACAACAGGAAGTAAATCAAACACTAACTGTAGCAATCTACTAGTTACAAAAATATATTTTCCTTAGATCTTCAAAAACAACTTCAAGGCAACTCCCTGGTATCCTGTGCCTAGATAAGAAAGTATATTTGTAACAAAGGTACTGTGGACTTTCTAATTTCACTGCAAAAACTTTTTTTTCCCCCTAACTTAAAATTGAGAAACCTAATCCCTGGGGTAGGAAAGAGTGAGAGGTCGTTTGTCATGAAATCACCATGGCAGCTGCTGGCGCTTCCCTTTCTTGGTGGGTCAGCCAGCAGCATCAACTTCAGAATGACATTCCAGGTGAAGTTCGTGCTGGTGAATCAGTGCAGGGAGGTGGTGGTGTCCAGGTCATGTGTCACTTCCTTAGTGGCTCATAGCCACAGGCTGCAGCCCAACCCCAGCAGGCGCCCTGTGGTCTCTGGTCCGGGTCCAGAGGTCAGGGCCATTGGGCTGAAGTTGTTACCACTACTAGAAAAAGCAACGCTGAGGACTCTGGCTGGATTGTATACATTCATAAACACAGGTTGAATAAACATGATGAGCCAGGCCCTGTGCAATGCCATGCAAACACATGCTGGGAGAAGGGTACTCCATCAGTGGGGCTGGTATAGAAACTACCAACACATGGCCGTCTCACCCTGTAGGCCACTGAGAGGTCCATCTCTCTGTGTTTCTTTTGGGAGTGTATATCTTAGAAACCAGCCCTGTCTCTGGCATGCCTTTCTCCAAACCTTTTGAATATTTAGATTTTTTCTGTTAGTAGGAACTCTTAGAATAATGAATTCCTTATGTGCATACTTCTCAGTGAGGAATGGTAGGATAACCTTTCTTTAGTCAATAAAATTACTCTTACTCCAACAAATCATTATATTTAATAAACCATAAGTGGTAGAGGAAGTTGCAGAGGAGGGAGTGGAGTGGTTCCTTTTTGCTTGGGGAGCTTACGATGTAATAGGCAGGAAAAAAAAAAAGTATTTATATTCATGTGACTTTATGTATCCATACTTGTTGAAGAAAAGCATTTCTCCTGACAGTATTACAGAATGTTTGAAAGAAATACTTGAATGATATTCGAAACAGGAAAATGAAGATCATTTTGGCTGTCAGTGTAACACTAGGAAGAAAATAGGGGCAGAAGGCCCAAACAGGATGTTATTGCCAGAGTCAGGGAAGGAGCGGGGTTGGGGGAGGAGAGGCTGGCCTCATCCTCCCTGCAGAAGCTCTAGGGAAGATGGCGGGCTGCAGAGAGCTTGTGAGAGAGACCCCAAGTGCTGTCGCTCGACGCCTCAGGAGTGAAGGTGGCCGGTAGAGGGCTGAGAGGGGAGGATGAGGTTAGTGCTGGCCATGTTGGGGTGGAGGTGGCTGTGTGACATCCAGGAGGATGATGTGCTGGAAGAGATGTCCAGAAGGTCCTGGACCAGAAGCCCAGGAGTAGGGGCTGCTGGGCACAGAGCAGCTACCCGAGCATAATGGAATCACTGAGAGACATGATGTGGGAGATGCTGGGTACCCCCTACATCTGGGGGAGTGAGAGAGAGAGGGAAGTCCGTGCAGAAGGTGAGGGGGGAAAGGCCACAAGGGAGAAGTGTTGAAGGAAGCGGGGATTTAGCAGGACGCTATGGTTGGCAGCGTCAAGAGGGCGACTGAGAAAAGGGCACTGAATCTGGCAGCCACAGTCTGGAGCCTGCAGAGGAAGCAGTCCCAGGGAAGGATGGCACTGGTCCTAGGTTAGAGACGTTGAGAGGAGGGTGGAGAGGTCTCATGGCCCACTCACATATAGACAGAGGAGGGAGGGACAAAGGATGGGAAAACTGTTGGTAGAGAAGATGGTAAATGGAACAAGGTCTGGAGGACCTTAGGGGGCAGAGGACAGTGGTATTCACAGGAGAGAATGGGCGACGAGAATGTTCTTCTGAAAGAGGGGAGGGGGTGGCCCAGGGGCCGCAGGTGGACTTCCTAGAAAAGGTGAGGGGAGCTGCTGGCTAGAGCGGAGACAAGTTCAAGGGGAAAAGGAAAAAGAGGATCAGAAATAGAGGGCTGGGGCCAGAGGTGAGGATAAGGGAGAAAGGCAGGGTCAAAGGGCGAGGATGAGAGGACAATGATGATAGTCTGTGGAATACCAACTGGACAGACCACAGGGCAGGGTTGAGGGCCTCTGGCCCAGCCTGAGAAAATGAGCCTGAGGCTAAGATGGCATCAGTGCTCCCTTTTTCTGAACCCTCGAGCCTTAAGGCCTACAGATGACCACCCAGCAGCAGCTCTTCTGACACCCCCCACAGCTCTCAAGCCAGCGGGTCCTTCTGTCTAGCATAACCACTGGCCTTGCTTTGTTTCCTTGAGGCTTCCTCCCCTTACCACAACTCCCAGGGCAGGGAGGTGAGGCTTCCTGTGCGATTCCCTCTGGGATTCCTGCCCAGGTGTGCAGGGTTTTCCAGCTGTCCTGAAGACTCAAGCTGTGACATCCTCGCCCACTGTGACAACCCAGGCAGGCCCTTGGACAGGAGGACATCCCGTTCCCCATCGCAGGATGGCTCTGTCAGCTGTGAGAGTGGTCTGGAGTCAGGAAGGCTGGAGCGCATCCCTGTTAGAAGGAATGAAGGCGGCCTGGACCAGAGGGTGGTGATGGAGTGAAGAGGAGAGAACGAGAGAAACCAAAGCTGCTAGCCTCTCATGCTGATGAGCACTGGACATTTTCGTGACAACGGAGACCTCCAAGTAAGAGGCATGCGGGGTGGGCATACGAGAGTACATCTTCTCCAAGCCTGGGAAACCTCAGAAAAGAGAGCAGATGTCTGTTTTCCTGAGGGGAGGGAGGGTCAAAAGGGCCTCTGGACAACAGGCTGGGAGCATGAGAGGGGCCACTTCACATGACCAGTCTCTGCAGGGACTTCCCTGAGAGACTCAGGGCCAAAGCCGAGCCCGTCCCTGGGGAGGCCATGGGAGGTCCACCCTGGGGAGGCCACCTCAAGTACAGCCCCCTAACTCCTGCCCTGGCAGCAACCACAGCAATCTGGGCCCGCACAGGCTCCTCTCACCAACCTGTGAAGGAACAGGGGTATGTGGGTAAAAACCAACTCGGCGTGCTCAGTAGAGAAAGGTGAGCCAACAGCCTTGGGTCAGTGGGGAAGGGCCTCGGGTGCCAAAATGGAGAGTCTGAACGCCACGCAGGACCCCACCGTGCTGCGACTCCACTCTAGCACCTACCACCTCGCCAGCGGTGCCTCCACCATGGCATCTTCTCATCTCCAAAAACTAAGCCTCCTCTAGATTCCAACCCAGAACTGACTCCAGCCACCAACTACGAATCCCCTTCCAACCGCTGTCCGTTCAGTCCCACATCAGCACTGCTGGTTCCACCTGGCCTAACCACCTGGCCTAACCACCGGCCCAGAAGGCGCTCAGGGCCGGCTACCGGGATGTATCTCACCAGTGCCACCATCCTCACCCCACCCAGGAAAGTTCCACTCCTCCATGAGCCCCACCCTCTTGGGCGGCAGACAGCCAGCGGTCCCTCCACATCTCTTCTCTTCTTCTCCTATGGAATAGAGTTCCAGTTGGGAGCTTGGCTGCCTGGCTGGACCCCCCCTCCAGATGCCTTTGCAGCAAGGTCCCTAAGTTCTTGCCAATAAAAGATGAGCAAAAGCGACGTTGGAGACCACCTGCTTCTCACTGCTGCTCTTGCCCCTTTCAGAAGCTGGAGCACTGATGTGGTGGAGACCCAGCGCTGGCGTGCAGCCACACTGACACAGCCTGCCGGACAGCAGAGCAAGATGGAAGGGCAGTGGGACCCTGAGTGGTTCTCCAACACGAACCACTTGCCAGCCTGGGCCGTCTTCCTCCCTCTGGTCTGTAATGTGAGAGGGAAATAAACACTGACCTTATTCAACCCACTTTGTTGTAGGGCACTCTACTACAGCCAGATGTGTGGAGAGCAATGTCGTCACCAGCCAGGGCAGCACCACTGGAAGCTCCTGGTCTCCACCCTCAGCTGATCCCCCTGCCTTGCTCTCGGCCAGCTCCCTTGCCAACTTCCCTCAGTAAGGACTGCAAACTCTTCCGATGCTTGCAAGCCCCTACCCAACCTCTCACTCTCACTCCGAACCAGTCATCAAATGGAGAAACCACCAAGCGTGGTCGCCTACCTACACATCCTGCCCACCCCTGCAATCCCAGCGGCGAAGGAGTCCTTCGCTGTGTGCTCAGGTCAGACTCCCTGGACTGGAACCACAGCTCCACTCTGTGCGACCTGTGCAACCTATCTCACCTGTGAAATGGAAACAGGCAGCAGCACCGCTTCACCAGACAGCTGGAGAGATTAAAGGAGGGAATGAATGTAACTACGACGCGGTCTGGCGGCAAGCCACAGCTGCCCGCCACTAGCACTGCGAAGACACATGCGACCACATAACCACCGGATGAAATCGTTTTGCTCAATTTCCACCGCCTCCGAGAAGACGTCTAAACTCCTCATCATCTTAGGCCTTCATGGCACGTCTGCCATTTGCCCCTCCACTTCCCTCCTGCCACTCTCTGCCTGGAACACTGTGCTCCAGGGACACCACACTGCCCACCGATCTCCAACAGATACACAAAACTCTCACTCATTTGACAGATATATATCAAAATGCCCACTACTGGAGTGTTAGCAACTACTCCAATAAATTAATTCCTCTTCTTGGAAAAGAACATCAGCTCCCTAAGACATGCCACCATGAAAAAACCGTCCATTTTCCACCTTGTGTCTAGAAAGTAATACTGAATTGTTTCCTTATTTGTAAAAGAAGGGTTAGATCACCCTTTCACCTCCAAAATGTGATGCTGTGCCAAGACAGCTGTGAAAAGGAACCACCTCTGTATCCACTTTACATACTGTGATATTGTCTATTGCACTAGAAGTGTCACACATTGTGGAAAGGGAACGAGGTTCCTTTAAGAGGGACCTAAGATACTTGAGCCAGACAGTGAGGCTGGCAACAAAGAGACAGTAGACATCAAAGAGGCCCAGAGAGGAAGGCGGAGGGGCAGCCCCTCGGGGTGGGGCCGTCCAGCTTCCCATGAAGTCCAGCAGGGCAGGCTCCTGTCTCTTCCTCTTCCTGCCTTCCCAGAAGAGGTGCAAGGGCCCTAAGGAGCGCTTCCCACCAGACAGGAGCCTGCTCGGCTGACCGAGTGCGCCCGTCAGGCCAATGACGCTGCCCCTGTCCTTTCAGCTAAGTCATCTGTGGGTCTTTCGGGGAGAGGAGGGCAGAGGCCAGAGGGACGTCGCCTGGAGATTCCAACACAAAACTTCAACAAAGGTTTATCAAGTACTTCCTGAGGAGATTATGGCCATGTCAAGCCCGTTCTGGCTCGAGCCAAGTTGAGGCTAGAGGAACTTTATTCAGAACATTATTCTTATATATATTCCAGAATATCTGGTGCTATTATCTGGAGCTGGGACCCATGACCAACTCTTCCTCGAGCCCACCAGTCTCCAGCACAGCACCCTGTTCTCTAAGTTATGCAGACAACTTTTTTTTGAGTTGGAGTCTCACTCTCTCACCCAGACTGGAGTATAGTGGCATGCTCCTGGCTACCACAGCCTCAACCTGCTGGGTTCTGGCGATCCTTCCGCCTTAGCCTTCCAAGTAGCCAAACTATAGGCACGTGCTACCACACTGGCTAATTTTTGATTTATCGTAGAGACGAGGTCTCGCCAAGTTGCCCGGGAGGGTCTTGAACCCACAGGCACAGGCCATCCACTCACTTCGGTCTCCCAAAGTGCTGGGATTACAGGCTGAGCCACCGAGCCCGGCCTGCAGACAACTTCTAAAGTGTTCTTTAGATGTATAGTAAGTAAGACTGTGACCGAGGAGTGTTGATTCATATACTTTAAAAAGTGTAAGAGTGTAAATATTGTCTAAATAAAGGCATATAAAACATAGCGTAACAGATTCATGTAATATACCATTAAATATTTGTTTAAGCTCTTTTAAAGAGACTTTCAGTGAAGACATAGCTAATCTCTGGCTTACCTCCAAAGGCCCTAGTCAGATCATGAAGCTAGAAAAAAAAGGCACCTGGCAGTAGATACTAAATGTCAAATATTGACGAGGACATAAATATCTTTGCAAGCTCAAATGTATAAAGTGGTGGCAGAATTATGGACTGGTGAAAAACAGCAAGGTCAGAAGCCAAAGTAACAGCAGTCACAGAGGAATGCAGCAAAGATTCAACCCAGGGACCAGGCTGAAAAGCAAATACAGCGCCGGAGAGCGGGAAGGTGCAAGCAGAGCCTTCTGGGCACCTGGCAAACTGGAGTGGCGCGTGGCATTCCGAGAGAAGGTACAGCACATGCAAAGGAAAGCACGCAAGAGGCAGTACAGCAGGCTCAGGCAAGAAGTGAGTTGGTGAGCCTGGAGAGATGAGTGGAGGCTGTGTGCCTAGGAGTTCTGAACTCTGGCCTGAGGCTTTGGGAAACTGCTGGTTTAAGCAGGGGCGATAGCTCCGTTGTAGAAAGCGCTCCCTGGCTGAGGCCACGAACCAGCACAAGGGGCCATCTGGGGGGGAGAGGGCTGTGGCTTGTGAGCACAGCGTGAGTCCCCAGGAAGCCCACACAACGCAGGCAACACCTTCATATGATAAGACCACGGACCACCTCCCTCCTCCCCCAAGAAAGACATAACCTTCACCATAACCAAAGGGACGGGGAAGTGGAAAGAGTGGAAAGCTCTCAAGCCCAGGGACCAGATGACAAGAAAGATGAGTGCCCTGGACCCCAAAGGATTCTTTACCCTCTTCTGGGTCATTCCCATGAGCCTGGGAAGCATTTTCTGGTACTGCACCCTCATCTGGAAAACACACCCCCTCCTTCTCTGCCCTCCCGCCTTTGATATCCTCCGGTTGCTGCTCCAGCCCCTTCATGACCTGGGTCGGCAGTGCCAACCCCAGCAGGGCCTCCCCTTCCCGCCTGTGTCTACACTTCAACGTGCTCCCAGCCCCATGCTTGCCAGTAACCTCCATGGTGCCAAATCCCATCGAGGCTTCTCTCTCCACTTTGAAAGACTCTTCCTGGGCTCCTGTAACACCTCATTTTACTGTTTTGTTGAGGCTTTTACCAGTGACAGTGGCGTCTTCTCAGTCTTTGCTTCATTGTCTCTTCTTCTTTCACTAGATGAGACTAAATGCTGGCGTGCTCAGAACTGTCTTAGGCCCTCTTCTCCATCTGTCTATGCTTTCTCGCAACTTCACCCAGTACGACTTCAGAAAGCGTCTACATCTGTATATTCAATGAGACCTCTTCCCTGGGCATAGACGATCGGCTGGCATCACAATCACGACCTATGCCAAGTTACTGAATCCGAGTTTGGTCGTAAAACCAGATGCTCAAGCCCCCAAACAACTAGTCATCCCCCACCAACCCCTTTCCTCCTGACCCCACTGCCAATACCCAACAGATCTGGGTCCCAGGGTACCTTCCCAACGTATTTCCAATCTGCCCTGTCTCGCTATATCCTCCACTACCCAGACTGGCACAAACCACTATTTTTTCTCTCCTGAAAGGTGTAACAGCTTCATTACATCTACCTTTGCTTCACCACAATCCATTCTTCACTAAAGAATTGGTACAATCTTTTCAAAATGACACATCAGATCATGCCACTTCTTATCTGAAAAAACCCTTGAATGAACCCCCACCGTATTCAGAATAAAATATAAATGTGCCCCACAACCTACCAGACCCACTTTTTTCATCTCACAAGGTACCGGCCCCTTCCCTAGCTCATTTGAGCCACCCAGGCCTCCTCTTTCTCCTTTCAACAGCAGCAGCTAGAGAAGAAACAGGAAGGGCTGAGACTGGAGGTGCTCATTCCTGCTTCAAGGCTTCTACAATTATGTCCCTTCTCCCTGGATCTTCTGATGGCTGGCATCTTTTTGTCATTCAGATCTCAATTCAAATGCCACCTGTCCAGAGAAGCCTGGCTAGCCATGACAGCTAAAGTTACACTCTCTAATGCCATTCTGTTATTTCTATTATAGCACTTACCAAAATCTTATTTATGCTCACTATCTGCTTCTCCTAACCGCAATATAAGATCTAGAAAGAGAGAAACCTCATCTGTCGAGCACCAGACATACAGTGGGCATGCAATACGTATCTAGTGAATGAATAACCCTCAACCTCCTTGCATCAACAAATAAAATTTTCTTATGGGAGTGTTATATGTACAAATAGAATACAACAGGTCACTAGAGCCAGCTTATAATATCACATCAGTCTCTTTAAACTTGCTTCTTTCCTATAAAAATCATATTTTCTGCAAAATGGGTAAAATGTCAATGCTTAGTAATATTCACAATCTGCACAAAATCACTGGAAGAGAATCAGTCAAGGACATCTTATAACTGCTCTTTTCTTCCCATGTCAATGAATCCAAGTAGCTCAGCAAGAAAAAATCAACTAAAACAAAAATATATACATAAAAGCACTCACAAACACAAGATATAATTAAAAGTACCATACAAGCAAACCGAGAGCTGAGAGCACCTCTCAGGGACAAAGTCAGATGTCAGCACTCTTTCTCTTTAATAGATCTTGTGCCGGGCGTGGTGGCTCAAGCCTATAACCCCAGCACTTTGGGAGGTGGAGGTTAGAGGATTACCTGAGCTCAGCTGCTCGAGACCAGCCTGAGCAACATGGCAAGGCCTCATCTCTACAATAAATCAAAAAATTAGCCAGGGTGGTGGCACATGCCTGTAGTTCCAGCTACTTGGAAGGCTGAGGTGGAAGGATGGCCTGAGTCCAGTAGGTCGAGACTGCGGTGGCTGTGAGCGTGTCAGTGTAGTACATACAGCCTAGGAGACAGAGTAAGACTCCGGCTCAAAAAAAAAAAAAAGATCTTGTGATTTGTTAGGAAGGCACTAGCTTGAACGCAAAAAAGAATATACTGAATATTCTAGAGGTGAACTGCTCCATGTGCATAATGTACAGTGAGTGCTGTATTTGCTGACTGCATGCTAAGAATGCAAGTTATGAGCATAACCTCTGTACTTTACAAATGGTTCAAAGGAGCATTTCAAAAACCAGTCATTCAGGGGACTGAGTAGTTTACACAACCATTGTTAGTAAGTGGCACAAGGAAAATCATGCCCTTGGCCTACTTGTGGGAGACCATGGACTGTATGAGTTATTTTCCAGGTGTGTTGCTGACGCACGAAGCTGTTTTAAAAACAGCAAAACCTCCAACTTCTGGGAATTCTCCCTTCCATACCTGTGAGGACGGGAGTATTGGCAGGCACTGCAGGTCTAGCTATTAAGGAGGCCTGTTCAACTGTGCTTTAGGCCAACTGAAACTAAGCAGAAATACATACATATCCCTTACTGTTTCTGGTGAAATGTTTTAGTGCTGTAATACTTCCCCGTAACGTTAATCCAAACTTTTTATTAGAAGCTGGTGGCTGAGTTGGCTTTGTGCTGTGGTTTGGTGCCTGAGTGAAACACTTATGAAATAAACACAAATATCTAGCTGTTGCATGTTCAAAGACTTACCAGATCCAATAATCAATCATAAACAATATTTTCAATACTGTCATAGTATAAAACAAATCCTTTAATTTTTTCAAGTATTTAAAAAAACAATTTTATACTTAAGCCAGCCTTGAAGATAAGCACAAAATTCACCAGTTTACATTTTTTTTAAAAAACCATAGCAACTCAAGCACCCACTGTGTGCATAGCACTATTCTAGGTGCAATAAAAGGGAATCTTAACCTTAGAAACATGATTTCACTTTCTAGAATTGTATTATCTTCTTTTCCAGAGAGTAAAAATAAATAAAATCGACATTGCTTACTATAGATTTGTCCCCAACCCCTTCTGGCTCACAGAAAGGCTAATTTCTGCCAAATTTAAATTGTAATGAATTCAGCCCTTGTTTTCCCCCAAATAAGAAAGCAGAACGCCTTCTCACTTAAATTTAAAGAAAAAAAAAGTCCACATAAGGGTGGTTTGTGTCTAATAAGTATTTTTTTAAATTCCTTTTTTTTCCCCTCTAGGTTTTTATTTAAATTTTCTTCCTCCAATATTGCCTTTTGTTGTACAAGGAAAACCAGATATCTTTTTACCTGTTTTTCCTTTCCCAAGAAAAGTATTATCTTGAAGACAAACCATTTCCAGAGTAGTGAATAAAAAATAATATTAAGAAAAACTTTAAAGGTGAGTCACCTACATTACCTTGATAAAGTAAAAAAATAAAAAGCAGTGGCACTAAGACAGCTATTCCAAATATCTGTACCTAAACAATTTTAAAAACTGTTTATTTTGCAAGAATGCACCCCTAATCCAACGTAACTATGTTTTCAAAAAATTTTTGGCCAAAAAATTTACAAAAACTCTTTCAGTCCAACCTAATAAAAGTGATATCTAGACAATATTCCACATTATTAAGTCTGTCTTGGAAAGTTCAGACTCTGACGCATCCCTAAGGCACAGCGTTCTGGAAGACAAGCGTGCTTCTCCTGGCACTGCAATATACACGAAGCATCCACGACAGGATTGGTCAAGTGAGTCCTCCTGCTGCTGTGGGACTGGGACAGGGTCACACATAGGCCCCTAGGGCTGCATGGAACTCTGTGAGACACTGGACCAGCTGCTGAAACTTGGGCCTCTCCTCCGGATCTAAGGCCCAGCAACAGGCCATCACGGCAAATCTGCAGTGACAAAGATGAAAAATCTGGTTAGTGCTGATACAATACTCCTAACTTTTTGGCGAGTTTGCTGCCAGCTATGTTGCCTGACTCATTGTGGGTGTGGAGTATAACATTACAAATCAATCAATTTTACACCTGTTGGCAGTTCTAGACAGAAGCTAAAACAAGTCGTGTGGATTACATGTATGGATTTCAATTCTTCATTACAGCATATCAAACTATTTCAACAAAAACAGAGATTTTATGTAAATATCTAAAACACAATCACAATGACAACTGATGTTTTATTTAAGTTCAGAGAGAGAGAACTTGGAGGAAATTTTATTTAAAAACCCTGGATCTAGAGAAACCTCAGTACAAAAGCTGCCATTGTGTCATGGGTAGAAACCTTCAGGGAATTCTGGAACTGAGAACACACACATCTGTGTACCCAATCACCTCGGAGAGCCTCCAGCCCAAAGCATCTTCATTACATAGGAAGATCTGCTATGTGATGAAAGCAGGAAACAGAAAGCAATTACCTCACTCCCTAGCCCAGAACACCTTCCCTATATACCAGCTGACACCAACTGCCAAAGTAAGATGACAAGGAAAAAGGTTGTTTAAAACCAGTATGCCCTTAAGGCTGTATAAACAAAAGTCCTCATGGTATTCAGTCGGTTTCTCAGCGTATCCATTAGTCTCTCACACTAACTTGTAGTGCTTGGAGTATGGATTACAAATATAAGATGCAAGAAGTCCTAATGCCGAATGCATGAAAGAGTGAATGAATTTGACTAACTCCGTGGTCCTTTGTTAGAGTTTAATTCAAGTCCAAGGAGTCATTCTTCTCAAAAGCGAAGGAAGGCTCCGTAAGAATCTGGAGGTGTGTTCCTTTTCTTCGACCTTGTTGGAGTAAATGGAATGAAATTCACGTCTTTAGGCTCAGAGAAACTCACAGTTCATCCGGACAGTTGATTGGCTGGGCTATTCGGTAACCATCTTTCAGGTATGCGGCCATCTCAAAGGGGTCGATGTCCACGTAGGGCGTCTGGCCCAGAGTCATGAGCTCCCACAGCGTCACTCCAAAAGCCCACTAGGAAAGGAGCAGCAGTACAATGAGGGACATTTGAAACGGCTACCAGGCTTCTGGTGTCTACAGCCAGCTGCAGGACAAAAACAGCAGCTCAACCAACTCTTTGGAAAAGCAAAACATTATTTTCAAAAAAGAGAGCACCTAATATATTCTTAGAATATTATATATTCTAAGTAATTAGATCTGTTGGAAGAACAGTTTTTACTGTTGATTAGATGCCGAACCACTCAAAATCATGAATTATGGTTACAATTTTTCCATATGAAATTCTATAACTTTAAATATTATAACCGATCTGCATAATTGAGAGATGGAAAGTGAATTATAGTCTAACTAAAAGAGCATCGTAAGTAAAACATGCAAATGAGGCAAAATGAAATATAAGAAGTCATGGATTTTTACTATATTTAAAAGTTTGGGTCTTTTTTTTGAGTTGGAGTCTCACTCTGTTGCCCAGACTGGAGTGCAGTGGCTGCTCCCGGCGACTGCAGCCTTGACCTGTTGGGCTCCGGCGATCCTTCCGCCTCAGCCTTCCAAGTAGCTGGAACTACAGGCGCGCGCTACCACACCCGGCTAATTTTTTTGATTTATTGTAGAGATGAGGTCTCGCCAAGTTACCCAGGTGGGTCTTGAACCCGTGGGCTCAGGTAATCCACTTACCTCAGCCTCCCAAAGGCGTGGGATTATAGGCTGAGCCACCAAGCCTGGTTTAAAAGTTTTAATTAACAGATAAAAATATCTTCCAACCTTGTTTAAGTAAAAGATCAGATTTATTTAAAATCAGCATGCGAACCTCTGGAAGAGGCAGGAATGGTAAGCAATGGCAACAATGTCCACTCACAGTCTGGCCAGAGCTCCTGTTTCAACCCAGTCCTGCATGGCAGCTCCTGGAGAGTGTGGGGAAGACAGGCAATGCCATCTGCCCAGAGCTGCTGCCCCGTGGCCAGGCAGGGCTCGGTGCAGGGACTCCCACTGAGCTACTGCCATATATGGTCCCAGAGGTCTGAACTGGAGCTGGATTAGGATGAGGACACCTGGGATGAGGCCTGTGAGTCCCTGCAAGTTCTAGGTATTTTGCATCCTTATTGCATTTAATTTTCTCAATAAACTTGTGAAAATCATTGGTAGCTCAATTTTAAAAGGTAAGGAAACAAGACCCAGAGAAACAGCTTGCCCCCAAATATATTTTTTAATGAGAAAAATAAGAAATGGAAAAAAATTTAAAAACCAAACACAAGTCAATTCAAGTATGTTTATAAAATTTAAGCATAGTACATTCAATTTTAAGTTATTATTTTTCAATAATAAAATCCAGAAATACTTTGTGAAATATGTAGACTTTTTTAGAAGCCTCATATGAGCAAACAATAGCTATATTTCTTACCAGAACCTATACAAACAAGAAAACAATGAATGACCTATCTTTAAATATTTTTAAAGCTTGTCATGGAGAATTCTGTATCAACCAAAATATATTTCAAAAATGAAGACAAAATACAGTTTTTCAGACAAACAAAAGCAGAGAGACTATGCTGCGAGCAGACCTGCACTGCAAGACACATGAAAGCTGTTCTTCATGTGCCAGAAAACATGGCACATGGAAACTAGACCTATAAGGAGTGCTGAAAACATGAATAGCAACTGAAGTGATTTTCTTCTCATTTAAAATGTCCCTAATAGATACTTGAAGCAAAAACAGCTAAGAAGATACTGTGAAGTTTATAACACATAGACAAGTAAAATGTATACTGCCCATGACAGTATAAAGAATGGAAGGGTGAGCAGAGACATTATATTGTAAGGTGCTTACATCAAACATGAACCAGGACAGTATTTTTTTGAAAATACTAGATGTACACCGTAAATTGCAGTAGGCCTTTTAACCTTGGCACTACCGGCCACATAACTCCTTGTCTGAGTAGCTGCCCTGTGCACTGGAGGACGTTCAGGTGCACCCCTGGGCTCTACCCACAAGTTGCCAGTAGCACATCCTTCAAGCTGTAACAACCAAAAATGCCTGCAGACACTGCCAAATGCCCCTTGGCATAGCCAAATGCCCTTAACTGGGGCAAAGTTGTCCCCAGTTAAGAAAGACTGATTGAGCTAGACTGAAAAATAAAATAAAATTAATACTATCAGGAGTGAAAGAAGGAACATCATTTTGGATCCCATAGACATCAAAAAACATTATAAACTCAATTTTGTGCCAATAAATCCAACAACTTAGGTAAAATAAACAAATTTCTTAAAATACAAATTACCAAGACAGAAATAGGAGCAAACAGAAGATCTATATAGCTCTATAGGATTAAAGAGACTGAATTCATAATTTTAAAACTTTCCACAAAGAAAACATCCAGTGGAGTTTGAATCCCATCAAACTTGAAAGAAAAAATAATACAAATCTGTATCGGTTTCCTATGGCTGCCACAACAAAATACCACACAATAGTTGTTTAAACAACAGAAATTTATTTTCTCACAGTTCTGGGGGCCAGAAACTCCAAACCAAGGTGTCGGCAAGACCCTGCTGCCCTGAAACCTTGACCATCCCCACCTTCTAGAGGTGGCCAGCAGTCCTTGGTGTCCCTTGGCTTGCAGCTGCATCGCTTCAGTCTCCGCCTGCCTTCACCGGACAGTCTCCCTTCCTGTGTCTGTCTCTTCTCCACTCCTTGGAAGGACACCAGTCGTATCGGATGGCAGCCCACAAAACTGAGTAAGACCTCATCTCAACATGATATCTGCAGTGACCCTATTTTCAAATAAGATCGGTTCTGAGGTATCAGTTAGGGCTCCAATCTATTTTGGGGGGACACAACCCAACCCACTTTACAATCTTACACAAGCTCTTTCAGAACACAGAGGAAGAACATTTCCCAATCATTCTGAGGGCGGCATTACCCTACATACCAAAACCAAAGCAGTCAGTCTTTTGAAACCTATTATCCTTTTCACTCACAGTGACTGCATCACTGTTAAGGTGGAGCAAAGTCCGGCCTGAGGTCTATGCTTTGGGAGGAACAGAGAGGCATGGACGTGTGGAGAAAGATGTATAGTTTTAAAATCTCCAGAGACTCAGAGCCTCCTGAAACTTTCCTTAAACCTACTCGGATGCTCTACCCTGCTTCAAAATGGAAAAATGATTTCAAATTAACAAAAGTTAGAGGACAGTCCCTGCTCACATCTAGTTGTTTGTACGAAATCTTATTACTGACAGTGATTAGTAAATGGAGAGACTGATTTTTAAACTAGCGTCCAATTTCCATAGAGATGGGACTTCACTATGCAGGTGGAATGGAGCCCTAAAAAGTGAAGCTGGTTGGAGGGTGCCCCCATACCTTCTTCTTGAAATGAACCTGTTCTTATTCACTGATTGTGGCAGAGCTATGAGGAATGAATAATCAAACTAGATTTTGGAGGAAGAAACAGCTGCACTGGCGGTAAGTAGACACTGACACTTTGTACACAGGGACTAACTCCATCCCTAACACAATAACACCTTCTGATTGTGAGAAACTTTGACAGTAAAGCTGGTGGTGTTTGTGATCTGGAGTTGCACACAGGCATCACAACAGCACGATGTGTATAAGCTGGCTTTTAAAATGTCTTTATTCACATTGTTTTGCCCACATTATTATCACTAAACGTCCACCTAAGTTCTCATATTATAAACTCTAACACTAAAAGACACCTTAAAAAAGAACAATCAAGCCAAAGGGTTCAATGCAGTTTCATTTCCTTAAAACCAACAAAAGTGATTAATGGCATGTTGGCTAACCAACCCTTAAAAAAATAATCAAGACAAAATCGCACAAGAATGATCTGTGGAAAACTTGCTCTCTAAAGTCTTCTGATAAATGAACCATTTAAAATTTAGACAGTTGCATTCTATAATTTCCTTCTGTTTGACGTCGTTGGAAAGGGGGCAATAAAGAGGTCAAGCTGTTCTTTCCAGAGTTTCATAAAAGATTGTGACTATGTCCATCTAAAGAATATTTAAAGAATTACCATGTTCTTCTATCCATCTTATCCTCTCTCCCCAACTGGTGCTATTTCTTTGTTTAGTGGCTCACATATGTAATCCCAGCACTTTGAGAGGCCAAAGCAGGAGGACTGCTTGAGCCCAGGTGTTTGAGACCAGCCTGGGCCACACAGCCTGGGCAACCAAGTGACCAGTCTCATCTCTACAAAAAACTTTAAAACTAGCCAGTCATGGCAGTGTGCACCTGTAGTCCCAGCTATTTGGGAGGCTGAGGCAGAAGGATCGCCTAAGCCCAGATGGTTGAGGCTGCGTGAGCTGTGAGCATGCCACTGCACTTCAGCCTTGGCCACAGAATGAGACTGTGACTCAGAAACAAAAGAACATAAAAACATTTTCTCAAAACATATACAGATTGGTTTGTCAAAAAGTTATAAGTAAAATTCATTTTTTTCTTTTAAAACTAAAGTTGGGGCTACTGAATTAAGAGATTTCCACTCATTACTTCAGGAACGAGTAACACAAGGCTCACTTCAGTATACTGATATACTGGCAAGAAAATAATTCCGTTCAATTTTAAGTTATCTTATCTGACCACAGTAAAAGCATAATCAGGTATTCTATGGCGAGGCTTTTCTGTTAATGCTAGAACCCAACATCCCTTTCTCACACACAGACATGGGTTCAGATGACCAAAGTGCAATTAAGTGAATCGTAATAGTCAAATGCTTTCCAAGCTTAACTAATGAGAGGAACCACCTAATGTGCTTGTTCAAAATACAGTTTCCCCAGTCCTATCCTAATAATTCTAGGGTCTGGGGAACATACTATTTGAAACATTAAGACACTACCTCAACTTCAAAAAATCAACAATCTTCAAGCGGAGTGAAATATATGATTGAAAAGAGACTACTAGTGCTGTGCAGCTGTCTAGGTCTGGGACCAGGAAGGACAGAGAAGCCAGGGCTGGATGCCCATGAGGCCATCATACACGTTACTTGTGGCACTTCTGTCCACTGTACCAGATGCCTAGACACTACTCCATCAAACACGGGCATTACCAGAAGGGAATGTTACACAGAATAAAGACAAGGCTCTAATGGGAAGGAAAGAGATGTTCACAAGGACTTAGGAGAAAATTACCCTGAGAGAGAGAGAGAGTCAACTACAGAAATAAAACTCAAGGAAACTACTTTATCAAAGTGCAGCAAACGTTTACTTCTGAAAATATAGTAACTATTCCTAAAGCAAATCCACATAGTCTCATTCCGAGGACATATTACAATGTTTAAAATAATACTATTAAATAAAACATCTTTTTAATGCTAATAATACTAAATCTTAAGTCTCTATTTCCTAAACTAAGGCCTGAAATGATCCTTGTACCTCTAGATTTTTATCAATGTCTCTAATATTAATTCCTCTTAATGTGAACTTAATACTTAAATAACAGGCCTAAGATTGTTGATATGTAAAATCTGCAGCTATAAAGGAAACAAATATTGGGAATCTAAACAGTACTCTAACATTAATAATGAAGAAATATTAGAAAGTTTTGTGACCTTTTAAAAATAATAACCATCCTTTGATGACTCTAAATTTCTTTTGATGCCACAGAAGTTCAACAGACCACTCTCTGTGGGTGTACATTGCTCAAGTCTGCTCAGGATGCAGCAAGGACCATCCACAGCCTGGGCAAATAGGGAATTAGGGAGCAACACAAAGCAATATGCTGCAGATGCAGTCTCTGTAAAGAAAAACTTGATAGATTTCTTCCTTCTTCCAGCTAATTGTCAGTATTCACAAAATAAATAGGAAAAAAGGCACAAACACATTTCAATTTGCCCTATCTCCCAAAACTTGTTTCACATACATATATAGAGAATCCCCTCAGTGCCATAAACCATGCTGATAAGATTTGGCACAAAAGTTATTTCCTTGACTTGTTTTTCCTAAGAAAATGCTTTTTAAACACACTGCAATACCGTAAGGACAAAAAAACCAATAAGAGAGAAACGCTTTAACTGTGCATCGTGGATTGCATTTAGTCTCCTAATAGACAGTAGTCTCTTAGCAGAATTATGTTAGCTGCTATAATTAGCTAAATAATTCAAAGAAGATATAAATCAAAAAAAATATTTTCAAATAAAGGAAAAGAAAGTCACATTTAAAAAATTTATGGTGGTATACACATCTGATGAAAACAGAACAAAAACAATATCCAGAAATTCTTAAGAAAGTCTACAATGACGTTATATCTTGGAATGACATTAGAAAGACATTTATAACTAGTCAAATCTAGTTGTGCATACTTTCTAAGCTCAATGGTTAAAAGCTGATGTTATCCTAATAGGAATCTTGACATATTGAAATACTGAATCTTTCCAGTAAAAATTGTGAAAACACAACCCAGAGATGCAAGGTATTATTTTATGATGGAAAACATTAATGTTTTTCAAAATAAATCATGTAGAATTTTTAACTATAGAGAAATGTAAAAACGTTAAGAGTCTTTGAAAGGACAGAGAAAATGTTCCCTCCTAGGCAGCAATATCATTTGTTGGGTACTACATTTATAACTAAAAATATGCATTGATCATGTGTGTATACTCTGGTGAACGTGCCCAAAACAGAGTATTAAATGTAGATTCTAGGTCCCAACTTCACCTTAAAAGAAAAGAAGGACAGAAAATAATGACTATGTGTAAACATTTTC
This sequence comes from Carlito syrichta, assembly GCF_000164805.1. Classification (NCBI taxonomy): domain Eukaryota; kingdom Metazoa; phylum Chordata; class Mammalia; order Primates; family Tarsiidae; genus Carlito; species Carlito syrichta. The sequence continues at coordinate 92,822 of NW_007247097.1, forward strand.
AATCCAAATATTAAAAAGCAATCTTTAAAAATACTTTTAGCTGGACAGAGTGGCTCACGCCTATAATCCCAGCACTTAGGGAGGTCGAGGTAAGAGGACTGCCTGAGCCCACAGGTTCAAGACCAGCCTAGGCAAACTGACGAGACCTCATCTCTACAATAAATCAAAAAATTAGTCAGGTGTGGTGGTGCGTGCCTGTAGTTCCAGCTAGTTGGAAGGCTGAGGTGGAAGGATTACCTGAGCCCAGCAGGTCACGGTTGTGGTGGCCATGAGCATGCCACCTGCACTCCAGCCTGGGTGACAGAGTGAGATTCCAACTCAAACAAACAAATAAAAAAATATATTTTTAGGATTCAAAACATATCCAATCCCCCAAAACCAAAGGGCAGGATTTTTACACTAATAATCACATCACAGTCATAGAAAACAGAAGGGTATTACTTTTTTTTTTTTAAGACTCCACAATAAACATTTATTTTATTTTATTTTATTTTTTGAGTTAGAGCTCACTCTGTCCCCCAGACTGGAGTGCAGTGGCCGCTCCTGGCCACCGCAGCCTCGACCTGCTGGGCTCCGGTGATCCTTCCATCTCAGCCTTCCCAAGTAGCCGGAATTACAGGCATGCAACACCACGCCCGGCTGATTTTTTGATTTATTATAGAGATGAGGTCTCGCTGCCCAGGCGGGTCTCGAACCCACGGGCTCAGGCAATCCACTCACCTCAGTCTCCCAAAGGCATGGGATTACAGGCTGAGCCACCGAGCCCGGCACATTTATTTTATTTTTATTTTACTTTTTTGAGTTGGAGTCTCACTCTGTCACCCAGGCTGGAGTGTAGTAGCATGCTCCAGTCATTGCAGCCTCGAGCTGCTGGATTCAGGTGATCCTTCCACCTCCGCCTTCCAAGTAGCTGGAACTACAAGTATGCAACACCACGCCTGGCTAACTTTTTTGATTTATTGTGGAGATGAGGTCTCGCCAGGTTGCCTAGGCTGGTCTCGAAATCCCTGCCAAAGTGCTGGGATTATAGGCACAAGCCACTGTGCCTGACATAGAAGAGTTTTCCTAGTTCTTTTTTTTTTAATTCCTAATTCTTTCAATCCCAATTACCCAGCACAAAGGAGTTATGTATATATAATTTAAAAATGAATTCATAATAACCTAAAAAAGAAAAATAAGAACATTTTAGAAGTTAACCATGTTAAATGTAAATCAAGGAGTATTCTTCCGTCTCATGCTAACTTAGTACAGCTAAGAAGAATCTGAGTCATACAGACATTTAAAGTAAGTTTATGCCAAGACAGACTGAAAATAATTATGACTTTAAAGTAATTATCCAGTTAAACTGCTCACCATTAAGTTAATGGTAATTTGTAAAAATAAAGCTGTCAGCCAGGCATGACACCTGTTATCGCAGCACTTTGAAAGGCGGAGGTGGGAGAATTTCTTTAGCCCAGGAGTTAGAGACCAGCCTGGGCAACATAGCAAGATCTCGTCTCTACAAAAAATAAAAAAATTAGCCAGGTATGGTAGCGGTGGTGCATACCGATAGTCCCAGCTACTCAGGAGGCTGAGGCAGAAGGATCACCTGAGCCCAGAAGGTTGAGGCTGTGGTGAGCCGTGAGTGTGCCACTACTCTCCAGCCTGGACAACAGCCTGATGCAAATAAATAAATAAACAGCTGTCAAGTGAACAGCAGCAACAATGTATTTGGTATAACTGCATACAAATAAAGGTAGATTCTTACATAAAATGGGTGAACTCTTACAAAATGCATAAAATTTCATAACCATGAAAACAACTAATTCTAATATGATTGTAAAATGTTCTGCTTAACTAAACCAAGTGTCCCCAACATGAGCTTTACCACCTAATACCCAGCTGCAGAGACTAATTTTGATAAATTTTGACACTGGAGTTCCTAGGAAGTATCTAGTCAGAAATGTTATAAGAGTAATTCCTATCACTGCTTAATCATACAACAGAAAATCTTACAGAAATAAATGCATTAAGTAATGCATGTTTTGGGGCTTTCAACGTGTGTGCAACCAAACAGCACCACTGGCCATCTTGCAAACCTCTCTGAAATATTAGCTGTCAATACTCCTTTTTCTAAGAGAATAAAAAAAGTTCTCCAATCTCTTGAAGTTATATGAAATACTTACAGACTGCTATCTAAGAAATATCTTCTATTTTCTGTTCATCAAACTAGTTTTAAGTTCACAGCAATTGCTATTTCATTTCAGCAAAGGTAACTATACTATATTTCAATGAGCAACAAAATAAATGCTTTAAATTAACTGGAAAAAAATTAATATCCCAAAGAGATGAGTGAATTCATCTTTTAAATCCCCACCAATATACAATATGTCCATGTAACAAATACACATGGGTACCCCCAAATCTAAAATTAAAAAATTTTAAAAACTGGATTGGACAGTTAATAAATAAAATTTAATAAATAAATAAATTATGGAATGAGCTTTTCAAAGTAAACACAGAAACATTTCATTTGCTTTGCTCTATTAAAAATGTTTAGATGCAGGCTTTTTAACTAAAGGGGTGGATTTAAAAACCAAACAGCTCTAATTCAACTGATATTGTGTTTTAGAACAAAGTTTCATCAATCCCCTCTCAGGCCTTTAAAATAGTTGTGCTTAATGTGGAAGCTGGTAAACAATTCCAGCTACGACTGAGAACTTGTGACTAGAGATTTAGCAACTCGAAAACCAAACCTGCTATTGAAGAGTAGAATTGTTATTCAATGTAGCAACTGCACACTGGCCTAAAATTAAACTGCTTTCTCTTTATATACCATTTGAAAAAAATCAAAACCAAAAATAAAAGCCCTTGCCCCCTAAAAAAATAGCCCAGGTTTTCTTTAGATAATCCTTAAAACTGTGTATGTGGCTTTGCATGTTTGTATTTCTTTAATAGAGATTTTAACTTCTAGATGTTAATGTTACAGAAAGTTTTATTTTATCATCAAAGCTCTGGAAAAACAGACTAGGTTGAATTCCTCTTGCTACACAAGCTGATCCTAGAGTTCGGCATCTAAGTGTCTAGATCAAGTTCCCTCACCCTGCCACACCCATGCCCGTCTGGCCTAGGGAGGCTATGGGCAGCTGGAAGCCGACTTCCACCCTGTTCGCCTCTGACACCGCGACTAACATCCCTTCACATAATCAGGCACGTGTGCTCTGCCCACCTAAGAGTCAGATAAGGTTTTTTGTTTGTTTGTCTTTCTGGGAGAATAGCTGCTCTAAAATTAAGTTAAAACAAAATATTTTGAAGATATACACAACGAAAAGCTTTCAAGAAGTGAAAAAAAGCACAAAATAAGTAAATTGTGTATGTACAGCAAATGAACACATTTTATCAAGATACTTGGTATGTAATGGAAGCAATGTATCAAACAGCACAGATACTACAAAAGAAAAAATTAATTAGGAGATTATAACTAATTACTAGATTATAATTAATGAGGAGGTTTTTCTTCCTCATCAAATCATTCTCACTACAAGGATTTTAAATTAGAATATCATTTTTTCAATAAGGAAACTCAGATCATCTTAATTACTGAGAATAGGGAGTTGAATAGTAGCCCCAAAGATATATATGTCTTAATCCCAGAGACCTGTAAATATTACCATAAATGGCAAAAGATGTGGTTAAGTGAAGCAGTACCAATCCGTGGCCTGTTAGGAACCAGGCCACACAGCAGGATGTGAGCGGTGGGTGAGCAAGCAAAGGTTCTTCTCTGTATTTACAGCCGCTCCCCATCACTCGCATTACAAGCTCCGCCTGCTGTCAGATCAGGGCCGGCATTGGATTCTCATGGGAGCGCAAGCCCTACTGTAAACTGCGCATGCAAAGGAGCTAGGTTGGGTGCTCCTTAGAGCATCTAATGCCTGACGATCTGAGGTGGTAATGACAGCACAAGGGAATGGCTGCAAATACAGATGAACATCAGCAGTGAGGCTTGACTGCACATCCTCCAACCCATGAAAAAAATTATCTTCCACGAAAGTCCCTGATGCCAAAAAGGTCGGGACCGCTGAAGTGAAGAACCTTGAAAGGTAAAACATATTCTGGATTATGTAGGTGTGTCCCAAACTCAACTAAATGTATCCTCTTAAGAGGGAGTTTTACAAGACAGACATGCATGAAGGAAAAGGTGGTATGAACTTGGAACAAAGAGACAGAACCACAAGCCCAAAATGCCAACAGCCACCAGGAGCTGAAGGAGGAAAGGAATTTCTCCCTTTGAGTCTCTGGAGGGAGCATACCCTATCTAAACCTTGACTTCAGACTTCTGGCCTCCAGAACTAAACTGTGAGAAAGTAAATCTCTACTGTTTTAAGAAATATTTGCAATTTGTTACAATAGCCATAGAAATCTAATACACTGAGGAAAAGAGTATTCATCAATTACTATAATTAATGTGTGTTTAGTGTATAATAATATACTATTAAAAGAATAATCCTTTTTTTTTTTTTTTTTTGAGTAGGAGACTCACTGTCGCCAGTGGCACAATCAAGCTACCACAGCCTCAACTTGCTGGGCTCAGGTGATCCTTTGGCTCAACATTCCAAGTAACTGAAACTACAGGTATGTACCTCCACACCTGGCTAATTTTTTGATCTACTGTGGAGATGAGGTCTTGCCAATTTGCTCAGGCAATCCTCTCGCCTCTGCCTCCCAAAGTGTTGGGATTAGGTATGAGCCACTGCGCCCAGTCTTAAAAGATTAATCTTTAAAGTGTTTATATAGAGACACAAGATACATTGATACATATGACACTATAAGCAACAGTTTACCAAATCTGTAACTATTAAGCCACAATAACATAAAGTATAACAGACAAGAGAAAAAGCCACTAAATTAAGCTTAATTTCCAATTAAGACTAAAAAGTCAAGTGATAAAAATAAAAAGTGGTTACAAAATACCCACAAACAGATGTGGCTTCTAAAGCCGTACGCCACCAAGTGTAAAGTACCCAATTGTGTTATCTGGTTGAGTAGGTAGACCTACTCAGAAACTACTCAGAAACTGACCCCAAAAAAGAGAGTGGCACATGGGGAATTATAAAGTATATCGAACATTAACAGTCACGGGGTCATCTGAAAATAAGAAAATAAGCATCTTTATGATTTGACAACCACTTGGTCATTCTGACTCTTAAATAAGAAAATAAAAATAATCAAATACTGTTAGCTCTGTAAGCCTCAATATCCACACCTTTATAATCAGGACCAGTGTGAAGAGAGCCCCACACAGTGGAACTGTGAGGATGAAATGAGATTACACAGTGCTGGCCCAGGTCTGGGTCAAGCTCCACTCCCTAACTGGCAGACGGCAAGCTAACTATACTTGTAACCCAGATGAAAAATGTCAGGAGACAGTTATTAGATGAAAAACAGCAACAACAAAACCCCCCCAAACAGCAAGATATTTTAAAACAGAAAGCTTCTTCTCTATTATCTTGCTACCTGGGGGTCCCAGCACTTACCACATCACTGGCACTAGAGAACTCATTATTGACCAGACTTTCAAGAGCCATCCACCGAACTGGCCTGTTTTCGTTGTCTCCCAGACAGTGATAGTCCATGGGGAACAAGTCTCTGGAGAGGGCATTGTCTGTGATCTTGACTTGAAGTGTGTCATCAATGCTGAAAAATAATGACATGAATGTCAAATGCAATCATAGTATTAAAAAGTATAAACCACTGTCACCCATAAATACAACACAAGTCCCACTATGACTCCTAGAGAAACCCAAACCCAGGAAGCACTACATATCGAGTTATAGTAACGAGCTTGTAGCACCTACACACAGTTCCTAGCAGCCAGGTCTTTGTGGATGACTTCCCTTCTGGCCAGGTAGCTCATTCCACAGGCAATCTGAATAGCCATGTGTACCAGGTCTTGTTGCGAAATCGCCTATAGTAACAGAAAATGGTAAGGCTTGTAAGTAGCACAAGAATTACAATGGTGCCTGCTCATTTTATTCTACAATGCTACTACATCCAAAAATACACCTTTGCACCTACACATTGAGTTTAAAAAAGCTATTTCTTGACCAAGAATATGTTCCCATAGTTCACTATACTTTTATCAACCACAGTCCTTGCTATTCTGTAATTAATTTATCATTTAGACTGTTTCCCCTCATCTAAGATATATCTCCCCAATATTCCACACATATATAACTGCTCAATCAACAGCTGTTCAGCAATCACTGAGTTCTCAAGGTAATATTTCAAATGTGTATTATTCAGTAACTTGTTCTTTTCTTTTAAAGCAGTAGTTTTTATCAGGAGATTCTCTCCTGGGGACCATCATCAAGCTAATACAAGTCTACAGTTCTCTCTACTGATATACTCCTCTAGATGTATGCCAGTACTGGGGACTGAGTGAATAAAACTCTCATAGGTGATGCAGACGGGCCACAGCCTCTGGTCACTTGCTGGGAATCCCAGTCTTAATCCTGTCCACTTACAAAGCATCTCATATATATTAAGTCAAATACCGCAGCCTTTGAATTCATCTTCTCCTGGCAACTGTAATAACTGTGCATTACTATAAGTCCTAAAGCCAACTTAATGGGGCTATAAGAAACAGCAGACAGCAAAACACCCAGCAGGCTTTACTACCACTACCACCACAACATGTTTGGAATCTGACCAAATGCTTCACAGTTACATGCACAAGCAGGGAAAAGAAAGAAACACTTAGATGGGTGACATCCTACAGCCAAGCATAATAACAATATCCAGTTATCTCCCACAATCTAGACCTCAAGTCATCACTAGCTTTTGGTACAACATGAACCAAATGGTTCGCAAAGTCTGCTCCATTCCTAAAAGGGACAAGTGCCTCCAAAGATTTCTCAGGAAAATGATGAAAGACATTATAAAGGGTTCAGTTGATTATGAATAGACAATCAGAAAAAACTGTAGCACCAGTAAAATGTAAGCCTCAAGGCAAAAATTATGTACCATTTTCCTCTAAATCAACTGGTTATAAATATCCTGAGCTAATTTACTTCAGCTCTTTAAACAGCTTATATGTAAGAATGTTAGTATCTGCTTTCAAAGACATTATCAGAAACTACTGGTAAATAATTGGTATTTGGGCAAATTTATCTCACCTGTGGATTATTGGCCTCTACTAATTTGCACTGCCGTAAAAACAATTTAAGATTCCCCCAATTCATGTAAGGCAATATCACCATGGGCTTTTCTCCTTCTTCTATACACACATGAGTAATAGGAAGAAGATTTCTATAAAATAACAAAAAACGGGGAAAAAGACAAATGAAATCTAAAACCTTAAGGGGCTTATTTTCAAGAATAAAATAAAGATAACCTAAAACAAAACAAAATCCCAAGCATACGTAAAACATGATTATCATTAACAACGTAAAATTACAAATCTTCTCGATTTTAAACCAGACTTAAATGATCCCCATACGTGCACATTCTTGAAAGGCAAAACCATCAACTCCAAGTTGCTTCCTGTGAACCAGGTCCTCTACAGGCTCGCTTTAGTGCACACTAAATCTACTCCAAAGGGTAATCAGAGGCACCTAAAAAGTGACTTGACCACAAGTGTATTATAATACCTGCTTTAAAAAAAGGCTCATCCAGACCGTGGACAAGACTATGATCACCAAAAAGGTTTCTAAAGAGGCTGAAATGGCCACAAAGCCGCCAAGTTCATAGCTGGTCACATAGTATTTAGAATCAGATTTCTGAATCCTAGATTTACTAATTCCTATATGTGTGAACATGTGTCTCTTGATTTAACTTCCATCCTTATAACACAGGGACACTACCAACCATAAAGGGTTGCTATGATGTGCAAAACATAACCAAGTGTGTAGCAGACAATCTTGTTCCTATGTTAATGTATATGTCTATGGCATACAGACATACATTTCACCCTACTGTCTAATGATACCCCTTCCATGGATATCTGAAAATAACTACTTTTTCCCAAGGTTATGTAACATTTTACAGTCATCTCATCGTACTCCCCCAGTAAGCTGAAAATTGCTAGAAGGCAAAAAATGATCATAGATTTAATTTTTGATACCCAATGCTTTGTATTCTGTGCCATATAAAACAAAATTTAATAAATATGTGGTAAACACACAAATAATAATAGCTTTTTAAAAAATCCTCCTTAGCAAATTTGGCTTCTAAGGATGTTTAATAAGGAAATAATAAACATAAACAAGCTGTATGAAAAAAGGTGGATTTAATGCGCTAATAGTAAAAATTTGCAAACAGCTTGAATGTTCAAAAGTAATGAAAGAACAATGGGATAATATTTGACAATTAAATGGTCACAAAGAGATATTATGAGAACATGAGTAAAAGCTCATAGAAGCAGAAAAAAGATAGCAAGAAAGGAAATTTACATTTGCAAGATAATCACAAATATAGAAAAAATAAAATTGCATAGAAATAACTCTGCTTTTGAGTTGGACTACAGATAGCTTCGATCTTGCTTTTCTGTATTTCCTAAAAATTGTCTCAATTCAGAATGCATCTTTTTTTTTTGAGTCAGGGTCTCTGTCACCCAGGCTGTACCACCCGGGTTCATGCAATCCTTCCACCTCAGCATCCCAAGTAGATAGGATTATAGGTACATGCCACCACACCCAGGTAATTGTTTGGTGTTTGGTTTGTTTGTTTTTTGAGTTTTTGTAGAGATGAGGTTCATGTTGCCCAGGCTGGTCTTGAACTCCTGAGCTCAAGTAATCTGCCTGCCTTGGCTCCCAAAGTACTGGGATTACAGGCATGAGCCACTACAACCAGCTGAGCATATATAATTTTTTAAGTAACAGTGAAAAATTAACTGTCAGGGGAGGGGGGTGGGATTGGCAGTTGAGGGAAACTGCTAGGGAGGGAGGGGCATACCTCATCAACAAGGGTACCGGCATAATCAACATTTGCATAACTAACCCTGAATTGTATCCCACATCTTTACAATTTTTTTTAAAAACTGAAAAATGGGCAGCATGACCACCACTACACAAGTGGCAAACGTGTGGGCTCCCTCGTATTTGCAGGAGTTACTAGCAGGGAAAGAACTGATCCTGAGAAGCCAGGAAAACAAGGACTCAGATCAGTCAACCTGTAAGAGGCAGTCTCTCTGTGAGTGGCAGCGATTACTGGTCCCATTCTGTAGGCAAGGAAACCCATGCTGGGGAGAAAGGCTAGGTAACCTGCCAAGAAGAAACAAAATTCAGATCTCTGTCTGATTCCAAAACCCTTGAGCTTTCCCCTGGACCACAGGACACTCCCTCCCAGGGAACCAAAGGAAGGCACAGGGGGGTTACAGAGTCTCCTTTTCACCAACTCCCAGAACACTGAAAGGACTCAGGTTACACTCGGGATTAACGGGAGCATACCAGGGTTTCAGGGTGAACACAAAGAGTTGCCCGATCTCTTTAACCGCCTCCCCTACAAAAAGTTTATTCCTGTTTCTTCCTTCATGCCTGAATTTCATTTAGCAGAGTTAAAGGTATTTTATCCAGGCAAAATACCTTTGCTGGATGAGGTCAAATCCTTTATCCTACCGCTACAGTATTAAAAACCCAGAGGCAGACATAACAAGATGCATGCAAAGGTTTCAAAGCACAAATGGCTGCTCTTCGTTCTGCCCATTTTATAACGGAAAGGAGCACCAGGTGGAAGGTCTCAGACCTCTAAGAAGAGTGGCTTAGAGCAGAAGGAGGTGCTGTAGAGCAGAAAGAAGGTGAAAGACGGTAGAAGAAGGGTAGGTTCTGTGGGGCTTGACTCGAGAATTGCTTCTAGTTCTCAATCTTGCCGAGGGCACTTGCAGAGGAAGAGCCTGGAGTCATTCAGCATAAAACACCCACCATCAGGCCTCCTGGGCCTGACTCAGGAGCCAAGCTACAGGCTGAAGTGGCTCAAAGTACTCTGATACAAAGCACTTCTGATGAAAATTAAAACAGATTGATACACTTTATCTGTACAGCTATTTTAACTTATAAAATTAATTACTCTCATAAATTCCAGAGGAAAATGGAATGAAAAGAATTTCAAAATATTTTAAAACATTTTGATAATTAGCAAACATGTTAAATTACATACCACAACCAGCTAAAAAAGTTAAGTCTGAAACGGGTGTCATTTCTTGCTGAGCGTACTGAGTTTGCTTGATAAATTATATAATATGATCTCTGAAGATCACTTCATTTTTATTCTTCCTGCCTAGTAGAGTTCCAAGTGCAAAATGGGTACTTAATGAATTAGAAAGAATGAGCAAACAAACACATACACATAGCCATGAACAAGCTACAGACATCAGGGGTCAAAAAGAAAAGCGTGGTAGGCCCAGCCAGACTCCTTAAAAATGAAATGAACTTGTAGAGTGAATGAGCTTATACAGTAAAAGTATACAGTATACTTTCTACAGACAGGCAAGATTCATCAGAACTAGGGGTTCTGGTATCACTTCATAGCCAGAAAGAACAATTAACCTTGGCCATGCTACAACTTACCTTTAGAAGGCTTTTCTTAATATCCAGTATCAAATGCTCCAGTGCAGTATGTCATGTTATTCCACTCCCTAAGGATAACCTGGGGCTGCTAACTCATCCTAGGAGGATGTTGGAAAGCTTTGCAGCCTAAGGCTGCACGAGGGAGACTGTTGCAAACACTTACTCTGTACATTTTTCAATCAAGGCATCTTTAGTGCTACAGTGAATATAAAATTACTTATTGGGAATAACCTGGCTTTGTCTACATTTATCCCTGCCACTCACTTCTGGGTAAGAATAATGGCTAGGTATCTGAACACCAGGTTAACACTGTACAATAGGATTAAACGCTTCTGGCTTTCCCCCCCAAGAGTCAGCACATCAAGCATTCCAAACACTGCCAAAAAGGACATTTGCAATACTCCAATATTCCAACTCTGTTCCTTTCCCTTCTGCTACTAAGGTTTATCAGCTTTTCATGTTTTCTTCACCTTTGGCTACCCAGAAGCTAAAAGTTGTTTTATATTCAATCACAGCAAAAATAGTTGTCTCCTTACTATTGGCTTATTTGTTTTCTTTTCTACCCCACAATGCCAAAATGCTCAGTTTCATTTTCATTACTATTTTATTGCTCTTACTGCAGCTGCCTTTGGCCCTCAAATTAACCAAAATATTAACAAAGTTCAAAACTAAAGCTCTGTACACTGATCTTATTTTTTAGCAGAGTTCAAACAACCGCCTGAAGTATCCAGTAACAAAAACCTATTTTTCAGAAGTCCATAAACATCTTCCAACAGGGATGATCGAATTCCATTTTTAAACATATGTAATCAAATTTTCAGTAGGCATACAGATGGACATTCTACAGCGCTTAAAAAAAATTTGCTCCGATATTAAGACTGCCACACATTATGATGCCCGCTGTATCTGAGCCCCTTCTGGCTCAAAAGGTGAAAGTTTTTGCTATAGCTCTGTGAACAGGACCAATATCAAGCTTTAAAAAAAGCTCTTCATATGGAACTACAAGTAGTTTTTTAAAAAAAATCATACTAAGCCGGGCTCGGTGGTTCAGCCTGTAATCCCGCGCCTTTGAGAGGCTGAGGTGAGTGGATTGCCTGAGCCTGCAGGTTCGAGACGCACCTGGGCAGCGAGACCTCATCTCTACAATACATCAAAAAATCAGCCGGGCGTGGTAGCCCACACCTGTAATTCCGGCTACTCGGAAGGCTGAGGTGGAAGGATTGCCGGAGCCCAGCAGGACGAGGCAGCGGTGGCCAGGAGCGGCCACTGCACTCCAGTCTGGGCGACAGAGTGAGACTCCAACTCCAAAAAAAAAAAACAAACATACTATAACCTAATAATCACATATGAGGAATTGGTTAAATAAAATGTAATATAACTGGTCAATGAACTACTATGTAGCCTTTCAAAATGACATGGATTTATAATTATTGAAAGGAAAGGTTGAATACTTTGTTTTGTTATATTAAGAAGCATAATAATCTTGTCAAAGACAATAATGGTATTATAATTATAATTATACAGAAAAATGTTTTCTTTTTTAAAAAAAACACATGGTGGACATGCACTAAAAGTGCTGAAATGTCAAATTTACTCGAAAACATTTCCACAGACAAATATATAGATAGGCATATTCCGAGACATAGATCTCTAGATATAGATGAATACACACATACACACACCCCAAAGCAAATAGAGCAAACTGTTAAATATCACTGCATTTAGGAATTAGATTTATTGATGTTTATTACTGTCTTTGGTGTTCTATATATTCAAACATTTCACTACAAATATTTCTTAACATGTATACCATCATCTTGTTTTAAGAGAAATATGAGCATAAATATAATGTATAAATTATTTCTGGAAAGATGAGCTATGATTATTCAGATGTGAGCTTATATACTGCTCTTTATTTTCTTTATACTTTATTAGAGTTTTTAAATTTTGTGCAATGAGCATTCACTTTGATATTTAGTAAAAAAAAATAAGTTATTCCACAAAGGCTTTAGTTCAGAACTCATCACAATGCTCTGCAAATAAAAATGCAGCATCAAGTATTGCCATGCTTAACACTGAAATGGTGGTGGCTTTTCCTCTCACCTGTGATGCAGACCTCGTAGCTTACAACTTTCAGTAAGCATCATAGTCACCTGAATTTCAGAAGCTTGATCTGTATTTAAAAAAAAAAGTCTTGAATAATAATACTATATACATGACATTAATATTTTCTATAAATAAATCATTATCTTGGACTATAAGGTACATTTTCATTACAAGTTACAGGTAAATCTAAAAGATGTAGCCTAAAGTTCTATTGCAGTAGATAAAGTCAACTTTCCCAGAAGTTTTTCAGAAAAATTAGTAAGTTCAGTAAAGTTCCATGAACAAAGTAGAAAAAGCAAATAATAGACTGAAAAGTATATGTAACACATAAGACATACATAACACTAATTTCCTTTTTCTCCTTTAAATAGCTCATACAAATCAATAAGGGACAAAACTGAAATTGCAACAGTAGATATAAATATATAGTTTACTGAAGATAGAAAAAATAAATGACCAACAGAATTATAAAATGATTCTTAGCCTTACTCCTAAGTTAAGAAATACAAATCAAAACGGGAGATGATATTTCCCCTGTCAGATTAAGAGACAAAAAATTTCAGTTACTTGCCAGTTTAGGCAAGAATGTGAGGAAACAAGCTCATCAATAGCACCCTAGGTAGGTGGGGAAGCAACATGTGACTAAATGTTAAAATGCAGATACACTATGCAAGATCAGTCCCACTGCTAAGAGTCTACGCTACACATACATTCCCAGAGCTCATCTACATGTAATGTAATAGAACACAATTCAATGACTAACATCAAAAAGACAAAACAACCAAAGTACCCATCAACAGAGAACTAATTAAATTGCACAGTGAAATACTATGTGGCTACTTTTAAAAACAAGATAGGCCTATCTGTACACAGAGGAGGATCTCTAAGGGATATTAAATTTTAAAAGCAAGGAGCATGTTTTTGTATGATCAGTTATGTTTTAAAAACAAAATTATGGCTGGGCTCGGTGGCTCAGCCTGTAATCCCAGGACTTTGGGAGGCCAAGGTGAGGGGACTGCCTGAGCCCACAGGTTCAGGATCAGCCCGGGCAACCTGGCAAGACCTCATCTCGACAATAAATCAAAAATTCGCCAGGCGTGGTAGCGCATGCCTGTAGCTCTAGCTACTTGGAAGGCTGAGGCTGAAGGATCTGGGTGATGGAGTGAGACTACAACTCAAAAAAAAAAATTTATTTGAAACATTAGTTATATTTGGGAGCATGTTTTTTCTTACTCAAGGACAGAATCATTAGAAATTGTTTACGTGTGATGGTTACTTTTAGAGTTGGGAAAATTTACATTTTGTACCTTTCTGTTCTGTTTACATTTTCTCACCTTACAAACATACAACTATAAGAAAATGACCATAGATGTTCTGATTGTAGATTACAACCCATTTTATTGCTTTCTACTTTGTGCCTCTCTGTGGTTACAAACAAACGATATTAAATAACTTTCATATGACAACAAAAATCAGGTTATTGATTTTTCTATTTTGGTTTTAGCTTCCAAACGCATAGTTTTTGGTCCAAAGTAGCAAAACAGAACTAAAATGGACTTTTGGGTCAATATTTTTAAAATAAAAACATAACAATGCAATTTACCAATATCTTTAGTCTGCAGTCTAAATAATTTTTAAGCCATCACATAATTGCACAAACCCACAAGGATTCCTCATCTTATAAGGATAATTACTATCTGAACAGCGTAGAGGAATTTCTCCACTGCTTGTAAAGAACATTTCCATTAGGTGAGTAGTGTATTTCCGTTACACAAAGAAAAAGAGTTCGAATTTTTAAAAAATAGTTTTTAAATATCAAAAACAAACTTAAGGGTGTAGTTTACCTTTAAACCAAAAGCTAATTTCTATGTCAACAGTACAAACGGCAATAATTTATAAAGTTTCTGACCCAGTGAATAAGAGGGAGAAAAGACTGGCAAAGTCAAGATCCACATTCCAGCCCCACCTGGTACAAATCCTGAACCAACGAGAAAACCCAGTCCACTTAACTCAGACACTATGATTGCCACATTCAGTCTCCAAGTGGAACTGTCAGAGCTGAAAAATCTAAAATTTCATTTATTTCTAAGTCCACCCATTGAAATCTCGCTCCCTGCCTCACTCCTTCTTCATCATTTGCTATTAGTGTCCCCTTTCCAAGAGACTTCTCTTAGTTGAGTTTTCTGAAGTTAAGTAAAACGGGTGGATAAAAAGTCAAAAACTTCAAATACCTGGTATTTTTTTGGAAAAGGTACTTCATACAATATCTGCTGGAATACATTCTAGGTGTCCAAAAACTACTTAAAATTTAAGAACACTTAGTAAATGGCAGAATGTGCCTTTATTACTCTTTCTATAACCTAAGTAATTTCTAGTGAAATGATGGCCAGGACTACTGGGGGCTGGCTGGTAGGATTCTTTTTTTGGGGGGTCAGAGTCTCACTCCATAGCCCAGGCTGGAGTGCAGTGGCACACTCATGGCCACCAAAGCCTCAACCTGCTGGGCTCAGATGATCCTTCTGCCTCAGCCTTCCAAGTAGCTGGAACCTCAGGCATGTACCACCATACCCGGCTAATTTCTTGATTTACCATAGAGACAAGGTCTCACCATGTTGCTCAGGCTGGTCTCAAACCTCTGAGCTCAGGCAATTCTCTCACCTTTGTCTCCTAAAGTGCTAGAATTACAGGCATGAGCCACCACGCCTAGCTAGGATCTTTTAGGATTAAAAAATAGTAATAGTTGGAGTTCCCACCCAGTTAATAAGAGTTTACCCTCTCCTCAACTGGTAAGGAGACCCAAGTATAACAAAAAGTAATTTCAGGACGTGTCACTTTATATATGCTTTTTTCAAGTTCTTAACTTTGATAAGTTTGTTATAGTAAGCAAGAAACACTTGAACGAGATGATGATCTAAAAAACTTTTCAATCAGAGAAATAATAACCTTGGCCATTTAGTAAGAAAAACTCATTTTCCTAGTTCCTTAATAAGTCTAGTCCTAGTCTTTTAATTTTAAAAAGTGAAAGGTCTATCTTCAAGATGTACACATTTGGAAAGGTTACTACTATTTAAATACATTCTAAAAAGTACAAGCACAGAATGATTTTTTTTTTTTTTTTTTGAGTTGGAGTCTCACTCTGTCGCCCAGACTGGAGTGCAGTGGCCACTCCTGGCCACCGCAGCCTCGACCTGCTGGGCTCCGGCCATCCTTCCGCCTCAGCCTTCCGAGTAGCCGGAATTACAGGCGCGCGCTACCACGCCCGGCTGATTTTTTGATTTATTGTAGAGATGAGGTCTCGCTGCCCAGGCGGGTCTCGAACCCATGGGCTCAGGCAATCCACTCACCTCAGCCTCCCAAAGGAGTGGGATTACAGGCTGAGCCACCGAACACGGCTACAGAATGATTTTTAAAAAAACAAAACACTAAGGGTGCTTGATCCTAATTCAGGCAAAGTGAGGTCCCATGGGAGGCCCCAAACTTCACCTGTACCTAACCACTTATGCATCCAATCTGACTTGAACCCCACAATTAAAAAAAAGAAAAAAGAAAACCAAAACACTTGTTTACTTCCCAAATTTAAAAATTTAGCAGCTACAAAAGAATATAAGAACTTAATATTAGACTGGGCTCGGTGGCTCAGCCTGTCATCCCAGCACTTTGGGAGGCCAAGGTGAGTGGATTGCCTGAGCCTGTGGGTTCGAGACCAAGCTGGGCAACTTGGTGAGACCTCATTTCTACAATAAATTAAAAATGAGCCAGGCGTGGTAGCGCATGCCTGGAGTTCCAGCTACTTGGAAGGTTGAGGTGGAAGGATCCCCAGAGCCCAGCAGGTTGACAAAGGGGTGGCCGTGAACATGCCACTGCATTCCAGCCTGGGTGATGGAGTGAGACTCCAACTCAAAAAAAAAAACAACCCCAAAAAAAGAACTTAATATCAACAACTTCAATTGATCCATTTATTTTATGGAATTCAATTTCATAATGCTTATTGTATAAGATTCAGGTTTATAATTTCAATTTCTGAAAATTTATAATACACTAGCCATTAAGTTTCTGAACAAAATTATATTTTTAAAATCCAAACTCTAATTTCCTGCTTTATGCCAAAAGGCAAAGATCAATGCTCTCTAAAAAACTTCATTTATTGTATTTTTTGCTACACTTCTAATTGCACAGCATATAACAAACACACAGATTTGTGAAAGAACTTTATTAGTTCGATGCAGCTACCACTTAAAAAATAAAAATAATATTCCAAAAGGATAAATCTCAGAGATATTCAGTCATCTGAAGCTATCTTTCTAACAATTTTGAGGCAAGTGCTTTGTTCAATGCACTTCCTCTCTGTGCCCATAAGAACTCACTGTGCTTTCTCTTATTTCCGCCCAGCTCACAGAAAACATTATAAATACAGCATTAAGGCATAGGAACAACTAAGTGACTACAACTCAAGTATATACGGAAAGAGAAATCTTATCTTGTGAAACAGTCCAGTATCCTCATTGTGTTTTCTTATCACTATTATTTCCTTTCCCCTGCCTCCAACCCTAAATCAACCAAATTCTGTATGAAAATCTCCTTTGTTAATCCAAGATTCATTCAGAACAAGTTAATAATAGCCCACTTCTAAACAGTTCATAGAACAGTTACAAACCCAGAAGAAATATCAGAACTAAGAAGAAATGTTACCTTAAAAAATAGGGAAAGAGTAACAAAAGGCAGTTGTTTTAATATCTTATGATTCAAATTTTACATTTACAAAAAGTAATATGTAGCTGATCCTTCAAAACCAGTCAGAATACCTACTGGGACCTAACTTACACTTGTTCTTAGACAAAAGACCAAGAAGCAATGAACCCAACTTAAATATTAACTTTTAAAAGTGTTTTTCGAGCTGAGAAGGAGTTGATAAAATAAATACTGAACAATATAGTAAGTTAAATCATTTGTTTCCAAAAGATTTAAGAGGTGTGTGGATTAGTGTGTGTATTTGTAGTGACCTTAAATAAGCAATTTTGCTAAATCAAAAGCAATTACATTTCAAAAGTTTTTTGTTAAATTGGTGCCACTCAACTTCTCGGAAACAATAAACACAATCCTTCATATTTTCCATGTATTCTATTAAGTAAATTTAGAAACAGTTCTTATAAATTAACTTTGCAAACTTTATAAAATTTTGTCACCCTCTACTCATAAAACTGAATTTAATTTCCCCCTCAATTTCTGTATTCAAAATGCTAAATGTGTTTTCACAAATTCTTGTCATCTTGACCTACAGCAAACACTAACAGATATTAAGCACCCCATAAGTTATCACACTTTTCTTTCTCTCAAGATGAACAATTAAGACTTACCTCAGAATTATTTAAGCTTTTACAGGTATCAGTTGTAACTAATTAAAAGTTTAATAATTTTAAGTCTTGGTAATTTACCAGTATTAGGGAATAAACCATACAACTGTATAAGTAATACTGCAGTATTTTGATTGTATCTCTAATTAAATAATTTATATAAATCAATACATAAAAAATTAGGAATCACATTTCAAAAGATGGTCCAAAAGAAGAATATGTGAAAACAGGTATTGTTCTTGAAAACATAAATTAGTGATATCTGTTAGAGAACAATCTGACAATATCTATCAAAATTTTAAATGTGTACATTTCTTAGGCTAGCAACTCCAACTATGGCTAAACCTGCAAAAGTATACCAAGAAACACACACACACACCATTTCCTGGAGTTTACACATAAGAGAAAAAAGGGTGAGCACAGGGATGATCAACGGTAGCTATTCACATAAAGTACTATGTGTCCTGGGGTCGTCTACATGTTTTATTTTCAGTCTGCAGTACTGGGGGGAAAAAAACTAATGACAATATTTCTAAAGGGAAAAAAGAGATGTACAAAGGATTTTAACCCAGGAGAAACAACAACAGATAAAGTAACAATGAAGTCGAGTAAATGCAGTTTAACCCGATGCCTGAGTAATATTGTCTAATAAATGTTTAATGCCTTCACTTATCAGGTTCTACTTTCTGATGAGAATAACCCAAATCTCCTGAAAAGTGTTAATAAAAATATGAGCTACATTTAACACGAACTGATTTAAAAGGTCCAGCACACATTGAGAAATTGAGACAGAATTTCACTGGCATGAGCCACCTAAGACAGGAAAGCAACACTACCAAAAAAAATAAAAATCCTACCTTTAACTGTTTTTACAAATGCTTGTTTTTCTTTATTTGGATCTTTTTCATCTACTAAAATCCCATGGAAAATACGCCCAAAAGTACCTAAAAAGGAAAAGTAATAAATAATGAGATTATATGATAACCTTTATAAAATTATAGTACAACACTTTCTGATACAAAGTAACTTTTTTAAAAGAAAAATAAAAGTATTTTATTTTTGTTCCTATTTTATTTTTTGTTGCTTTTTTTTTGTTTTTTATTTTAAAGATGTGGGGTACAATTCAGGGTTAGGTATGCAGGTACCTTTGTTGATGAGGTTGGCACAAATAACTTAAAGTAACCATACAAGGGCATATGTGATCAATAATACTACTCTAGCCCTGGTGTAAAAAGACCCAAAGCTTTGGTTTTAATAACGATTAAAAGTTCTTTGTAATGATTAAACATCTTAAATTGCTTTAAGAAACATTATATCGAAATTAAGTACATGAGGCCAGGCACAGTGGCTCATATCTGTAATCCCAGATTAGGGAGATAAGAGAGAAAGAGAAGGAGAAGGAGAGAAGGAAAGGTAGAGAAAGAAGAAATAAACTAAGTATGTGAAAATGTTTCTGAGTTATCCTAAATAATGTATATTTGTGATAATATATATTGTTATACAGCCAAAAGCACTGAAGTCAGTAATGGAATATCCATAGTGGCCTTTTGAGTTTCTAGGCTTAGCTGCAGAGCAATGACCACAGGAGAAAAAGCTGTAGAGCTTCAGACAGCAGCTACAAGGGGAAGCCAGGGTATACAAGCCTCAGACTCAAATAGTCCTGGGTTCCAACACTTCTAACACTCACTGATTAAAAGGTCTCAGACAAGCCACTTCGCCACTTATACGTAAGTCACTAGTAAAATGTGTTCCTAAAAACCCTAGTAGTAAGTTATGAGCTTTTTTGTGGGGGGAGGGGAGAGCGGTTAAAAATGAACTATAAAACCCCATCCAGATTTTACTAGCAATTTTGTAAGTGCTAATAAAAAGCACCCTAAGGAATAGATGTTCACAAAAAATGAGTCTCATTTTACTCTCACTGGAAAAGTTTTCACCTTCCTTCTTCACAACTGAACAGGTAGACTGCAAATAGCTTCACTCTGCTGCAGATACTACACATACAAAGAGGCTTGCTCTAATGTCTTTCACTCTGTGGGGTGGAGTTGTTGGTGCCCATTTATCAACAGGTAACTCGGACGCTTGAAGCAGAAAAAAGCTTTGGATAATAATCTTTTTTTAAAAAAAATTTTTTGTAGAGACAAGGTCTCACTATGTTGCCCAGGCTGGAACTCCTAGGCTCAAGTCATCCTCCCACCTCAGTCTCCCAAAGTGCTGGGATTACAGGAGTGAGACACCATGCCTGGTCAGATAACCTTTGAGACATTTTGTTTAGAGCTGAGTAAATATCCTCAGCACTCGAGTCAATGCACAGAGCCACACATCCTGACCTGCCAGCCCCTTCCTTACAAAGGTCTTCCCTTCCACACGCGCTCAAGTTCACCTTGCTTGACTGAGCTTCATTCTCCCAACACAGCACTGCAAAATCCCCTCTCTGTCATCTCTTCCCTAGTCCCATTTCAAAATATTATTCCCCAGCATGGACTTACACACACACACACACACACACTATGGATGTGGGGAACACACACAAAGTCCATCTGTACATCTATATTTCACCACAAGATTACAACTCATACTCCTGCCAGCACAGAAGCATGAGAGCTTCTTTCTCCATGCCACTGTCAGCCTGGATATGATCTAGCTTTTCAATTTAATGTCAACTTTTCATTTTTCTCAATCTGACAGATGAAAAATGGCATGTAACTATTGTTTGATTTGTATTTATCAGATTTCCAGTGAATCTGATCATTTTTTTTTTTGAGTTGGAGTCTCACTCTGTCGCCCAGACTGGAGTGCAGTAGCCACTCCCGGCGACCGTAGCCTTGACCCGCTGGGCTCCAGTGATCCTTCCGCCTCAGCCTTCTGAGTAGCCGGAATCACAGGCGTGTGCTACCACGCCCAGCTGATTTTTGATTTATTGTAGAGATGCGGTCTCTCCAAGTTGCCCAGGTGGGTCTCGAACCCGCGGGCTAAGGCAATCCACTCACCTCAGCCTCCCAAAGGCGCGGGATTACAGGCTGAGCCACTGAGCCCGGCTTGATCATTTTTTAAAATGTTTATTAGACACTATGTTTTCTTTTCTGAAATTAATAGAATTTAAAAATAAACGACCACAGCCTTGAAACACCAAAAGCAACAAAACTCTCCCTGGTTTAGAATTTCCTCAAATCACACCATTACAATAAATTACTTATTCTATCCCATTTAGACACGAAAAGAAACAGCAAATAAGACAGTATTCAATGGTCCCACATTTCTTTGATTCTTCAGGAAATGCTACCTGATCTACTTACTCTCTTCAGACTACAGACAGATCTGAAAACTGATCACGCTTAGAAAACAGACAACTATGACAAGTGGCATTCACCTGCTTTTATTAATTGCCATTTGCCATTCAGGCAGTCTAAGTACCTGACTTAGATGCAACTGATCTATAGAGGTATCTCAAACAACAGATGAGTAGAGAAGGACTCAAATGCATCTAAAACATGGTAGGAGTAGAAAAGTAATTCTCTAACAGCCTGAAGAGCTCTATGCCATAATTCATTATTAATTTTGGTCCTTCTCTTTAGGCAGGCAATACCCTAAAACTCAAAAAGAAAGCAAGGGCCTGCAAGGGGGAAAAGGAAGGGTGCTGAGTCTAGCAAACACTGTTAAGTGTTAGTTCACTTATTGCACTTCATTGTATCTAATCTTCATAACTAGTCTAAGTCCAAATTTACAGAAGAGGAAACTGGAGACTAAAGACATTAAGTGATTTCTCCAAGGTAACCCAGATAATAAATCATATGACTAGAACCCGGGTCTAACGCCAAAGTTCATGCACGTTCCCTCTGTTGGAACCCCCATACTATCTGACAGAGAGAAAATGACCTAAAACATTTCAGAGACTTGCTAGGTAGTGATGACTTTAAAGAAGAACTAAACAGAAATACGCCTTTAAGGTAACAAGCTCTAATATGTATGCTTTAACATACTGAAAATCAAGAATTGTACCAAAGTTGTAGAAGGCACATTAAAGTCTAAAGAAAAAGAAAATAAAAATCATTTTAATAAAATAAATAAACTGAACATTGCTTTTTAAGATACCAAATAAGATGAACTTTTAAAACTGGTTGAGAAAGATGTTTGTGGTGTAACATTCACTCCTACTTAAAAAACTGATTTTGAGATGATAAATACCTTCTTGGAGTACATCTTTGAGAGTTATCCTCTCCCTGGATATTGCTATATCCTTCACCTTGGCTTTGGCCTCCAGAAGAGTGACACTTCTCAGGTCGTTCTTCTCTATTCGCAAGGTGGGATAACCTGAGGAGCCAACAAGGCCAAACCAAGCAATATAAATACCTTATTATGGCACTGGGGTCAATGAGTTCAGTCAGAACGTCAGGATTCAAGTCATAGGAATGACTGAGTATGAGAATCATAAAAGGAAACAGGCATATGCATGATCCAGGTGGGTCACTTATGAAGGCCACATTAAACTGTAAAGACATGCCTCCTTATCCACAATACTTACCAAAGTGTTAAATGTTAAATTAAAACAAGAAATCCTAAAAATAATATACCGTTACTACTACTTCGGTTGTCTCTCAGTCAAATGAAACAAGCTTTGTCTCATGAAATTTAATTTAATCTCTCTTATGAACGGTTTTTCTCCCAAGATGTTCAACATGGTCTCATGATAAAGGAAATTTTCAAATGAAGATATGTTCCAAAAAAAAAATCTTTTCTAACAAAATACATAGTCAATTTAATTACTCTGGTATTACCACAGCCTAAATACCATTGTGAGATTCAACTTTTGTTAAATTCCCCTAATTCTCATTCATTCTTAATACAATGACAGCAAAAATAAAATTTACAGTCACAAACTAAAGTTTCCACCCCAAGAAAAAAATGTTAGAAGAAAAGGAAAATCCAGGAAGCTGGAATGGCATCTCTGACCAATTATCAGTTTTAGTAGACACTGGGAAGAAACCGCCCTAAAAAACCGAGCCTACACAACGACCTGCAGTGGCTGCCAAAAGAACTGCATGCAAAGGTTTTGGGCACCTTGACAACAGATGCAGCCTGACAACACCTGAAACCAAACCCAGCAGCCTGACTGTGCAGATACACGTGAGTATTTAGGTATGTTTACTCCTGACTAGAGTTCGTTTAGTTTCTTGGATCTGCGGTCTGTTGTGTTCTGTTACTTTGGTTTTTTTTTGGTTTTTTTTTGAGTTGGAGTTTCACTCTGTTGCCCAGACTGGAGTGCAGTGGCCGCCCCCAGCCACCGCAGCCTCGACCGGCTGGGCTCTGGAGATCCTTCCACCTCACCCTTCCAAGTAGCCGGAATTACAGGCACGCGCTACCACGCCCGGCTGATTTTTGATTTATTGTAGAGATGAGGTCTCGCTGCCCAGGCGGGTCTCGAACCCGCAGGCTCCGGCAATCCACTCACCTCAGCCTCCCAAAGGCGCGGGATTACAGGCTGAGCCACCGAGCCCAGCGTGTTCTGTTACTTTGGAAAATTCTTGGCTATTACGTCTTCAAATATTTTTTCTGCTCCTTTCTTTTTTTTATTTATAAACAAATGTATTTCTATTTACCTTTTTAAAAAGTACTTCGTTTATGGCACACATAATAAATGCATTATCAAGCAGCTTAAGGTAATATCCATAATTAAAAACAATTAAATTTTTTACTGATGGCAACTAACATTTTTACGATAAGTGTATTTCCACTGACTTTTAAAGAAAATATTTCTAACATATATAATAACTGAATTAATTATCTACCTCTTTAAGGTCCTATAACAATTAAGAACCAATTCTAATAAGCAAAGCTTGACATCTAAACGCTAAAAGCAATGATGTGCTTCTTCTGAACAGTTTAAACTACTTTCACATCTATCACTGTATTTCCTGAAAAGTATGTATTTCTTTCTTTCACTGGTGGTTATGGTCACTGCTACTATTATTTCTCTTAAAAATAGTTTAAAATGGAATGTCTCCTGCTCCCTCCTTTTTTTCTTGCTGCTGTCTTATTACCCTGAAAAATGTTCATCATCTACTTCTTCTAGTAGCATTTAACTGGTTCCTCTAGTCCTGTGTATCCCATAATCTGCAAGCAGATTCTATAGACTTGATTAGATACAGGTTAATTTCTGGAGGGCAGAGTGGGGACATAAGGACACTCCATGACTGGTACATCATGTTCTGACGTACAAAGTATCTAGGTGTCCCACTCTTAGTAACACCAAGTTTCACCCGTGGATTCAGGTGTTAACAGCCTGAAGCCTCAATGGCAAAGTTGCCCATTTCTCTTTTTGCTTAGAGTTTTAATCACTGATGACCGTTTCCTGAGTCAGTTTACCTGGAGTTGTGAGTGTGATTTTCTAATTCTGCCATTCCCTGTTTGTTAGCTGAGAACCATCACCCAGTACTATGTGGTTACCCTAAAACACAGTTCATATAAGCCAGTTGGTAGAGGAGAGTATTGTTAGAGCCTTAGTTATCCTGGTTCTCTTTCATGGGAACCAGTATAGAAAAACTACAACAGGGTATTAGGTGGAGGGTATTCTTAATCATATTTTACTAATAAATGCCAACCCAAGGAAAGAAATCAGATCTGGTGCTCTCACCTCTCCAACGATAGCTAACTTCCTATTATGATTAGAAAACAATGTAGTCTTTACTGTGGCCCATAAAATCATCAAACAAGTCATTAATATCCAAAGTCTCTGCCTTTATGTAGCTCAATGGCCTATTCCATATAACTACCTAAAACTCTCCTTCTGAGTTTCTATACATGTGACTTAGTAGCCTTTTAATAAAATCAATCTACGAAAGTTAAAAAGCTATTAAATCACTTGTATGGAAACTCAGAAGGAGAGTCTTAGGTAGTTATGTGGAATCTCCCCAAAGCAAAACAATTCTAGCAATTAAACTTGATTTTATTTTATTTTTTATTTTAAAGGCGTGGGGTACAACGTGGTCATCGCACAGGTAAAGTTCAGGTACCCTTACTGATGTTATGCCCCCCAAGCCTCCCTCCCAGCAGTGTCCCACTACTGCCAATCCCTTAGTACCCCAATTTTAAAATGTTTCATTCCCTGCTCTAGAGAGCAAAAGTTGAAGATCATACCTAATTTGGCACACTTTAGATCATATTTACATAATATGTAGCAAAAGTGCACTAACCATGCAGGACCACTAACAAAAGGCACAGACAGCTTTAGTAAACTGGCTTCAGAATTAAATTAACGCTTACTGGTAATAGGAGTTGCATTGTTGGGTGTGTCCGCTCTCAAATACTGAGTCGTCTGGGTAGATGGCTGAGACAACCCCTGGGAACTACTGCTGGCACTGATGCTGCAAACAATTTTTAAGAGAGAATTATTTGACAAGTCAGCTTCAATGAGAAATTTCCTTTTCCATACATACAAAATGCATGAAGCCATTATAACCAGCCTATTATCCTGACAGAAACCACAATTCACAATGTTCCATGCTGAAATTTGCATCTGCTTCATTACATAGAGCTCTATTTTTGTCTTTCTTTTCTATCTCCAAGTCACTAAGTGGGTTCATCTTATCAAAATTATTCAGAATATTGATACTAGTCCTCAGACACCTAAGATAACAGTCCTGAACCTCACACAAAAACCTATTAAGGAACTAAGAATCATCTCTCAAAAAAAAGGCCTAGTCCATTCAGTTAGATTGCTTTCTAGAAGAGAAGCACAATGACAAGCCTCATTTAATGGGGCCTCAAATCAAATGGCATACAGATAAGGGAATATCAAGCTTGGGAAGGAGGATCATTTTTGGTTTGAGTTCGTTTGCTGCTTCTACTTTCCCAATTCCTCCTTTTTAGAATTCATAGAACTTGGCTGTGTGTGGTGGCTCATGCCTATAATCCCAGCATTTTGGGAAGCCAAGGTAGGAGGACTGTTTGAACCTAGGAGTTCAAGACCAGCCTAGGCAACATAGTAAGACCTCGAATCTGCAAACAAAAAAAAAATCACAAAATTAGCGGGGCATGGTAGTGCATGCCTATAGCCCCAGCTACTTAAGAGGCTGAGGTGGAGGGACTGCCTGCCTGAGCCCAGGAGGGTCAGGCTGCAGTGAGCTGTGATTGTGCCACTGTACTCTATAGCCTGGGCAATAGTGTGAGACTCCCCAACTCAAAAAAATTAAAAAAAAAAAAAACTCTTTCGGGTCCTCGCTTCCAGGATGACAAAGAAAAGAAGGAACAACGGTCATGCCAAAAAGGGCCGCGGCCATGTGCAGCCCATTTGCTGCACAAACTGCGGCCAATGCATGCCCAAGGGTAAGGCTATTAAAAAGTCCGTCATTCAGCCAGGCTCGGTGGCTCAGCCTGTCATCCCGCGCCTTTGGGAGGCTGAGGTGAGTGGATGGCCTGAGCCTGCAGGTTCGAGACCCGCCTGGGCAGCGAGACCTCATCTCTGCAATCAATCAAAAAATCAGCCGGGCGTGGTAGCGCGCGCCTGTAGTTCCGGCTACTCGGAAGGTGGAGGCGGAAGGATCGCCGGAGCCCGGCAGGTCCAGGCTGCGGTGGCCGGGAGCAGCCACTGCGCTCCAGCCTGGGCGACAGAGTGAGACTCCGACTCAAAAAAAGAAGTCCGTCATTCGAAACAAGCGGAGGCGGCTGCTGCCAGGGACACCTCTGAAGCGAGTGTCGTCGCCGCCCATGTGCTTCCCAAGCTGTAAGTGAAGCTACACGACTGCGTGAGTTGTGCCATGCCCCGCAAAGCAGTGAGGGATCCGATCCACGAAGCCCGCAAGGACTGAACCCCCCACTGGAGTCAGACCCGCGGGTGCTGCCCCACGACCTCCACCCAAGCCCATGTAAGGAGCTCAGTCCTTAGGGACTGAAGAACTCTCTGGGAAAAATAAAATGGAAATTATACTTATTATAGCATGTTGAGTGTATCTGTGCCAGGCAGGGTGGGTTCTGTGTATGTTACTTCAAGTGTGAGGTGCCATATAGTGATTGAGTGGCAAGGAGAAATTATTCATGCACACTGAGCCTTAACTTTGTTACATTTATGTACTTAGCCGCCATAATTTGCACAGCTGTGTGAAAAGGGTTAGACATCAGGGAATATTGGGTTAATTCAACCCAGCCAAGTGAAAGTTGGCATCTCAAACATGAGTGAAGATTCTTGGAAAGAAGAGCAAGGAAAAACAACATCTCAGTGGGGAGCACACTGGGAAGTGACTTGGACTACAGAGTTCAGACCCCTGGTGGGGGACCTGAATGGGAAATGCATGGCTTGGATAGCCTCAAAGTATTCCAGGATTCGTAGTCACACCCTCAACTTCAGCCTGGGAACTGTCTGCTGGTAGGCCAGTTACCCAACGTACATACGTCTGAAGTGCATTTCTCTGTGGAGTAGAAATGTCCAAGACATCAGAGGCATTTCTAGAAACTTGTGGGAATCCCATAAGAGGAAGGAAAAAAGTTCTACAAAGCACAGAGAAAGGCTATGCCTTATTTTGTCTGTGACAGTGGTTAGAATTTAGAAATAAGAACATTAACTAGAGATGTATATTTATGTTTACCTGAAAAGTTTGTTTGGGAATAGATTGTTATGGACTAACTTGGCCAGCTGGGTTGTATGTTTTTCCTAATGCTAAACCTGTAGCTTGGGGATTTTGATAATATATTTTGTATTGGGGGAAAAAAAAGTAATTTATGAAACTTTTCAGATATCTCTAGTACTTGAAACACTACATTATATCATACACTTTAAATAACACAGGAGACTCAGAAGATGGTAGGCTCATGTCGTTGCTAATCCTGTGTTCAAGATGACTACACATTAATGCTTCTCAAACAAGTATTTTTGTCTTTTCATGAGTAGCAGCCTTGTCCCAGTCAGTCTTAGGCACCTTCCAGTCTCACTACCTCAGTCCTTGTAATTTTGCCACAGTGGAGAAGTGAACCACAAAAATTTAGCATGAAGAGTGAATCCAGATGGCAAGATAGGCCCTCCATGCCTCTATTAGCTGTAAGATCAACAGTGTCCAATCAGAGAGGCTCCAAATTTCCATAATATGCAAAATTTTAACTAATACTCCCTACATGGTAATTCTGTATTTTCAAAAACTGGTGATTAATAAAATATATAATAGAGCTTAGCATGGTGACAAGTGTCTGTAGTCCCAGCTACTCAGGAGGCTGAGGTGGGAGAATCACTTGAGCCCAGTGTTTGAGGCCAGCCTGGGCAACATAGCGAAATCCTATCTCCTAAAAATAAAAACAATAATGATAAAGTACTACTATAGAATCTGTAACACCTAAATATGAACTTCTATCTTACTAATTTCAAGAGCCCACACATACAGGAGAGGATCAAAAAAAAAAAGAAAAATCCAGAATTATTTTTTGGAGGATGGGCCCCTTGTGGTACAAGCTTCCCCCACTAGGAAAGTGTTCTAGAAACCCATTGGCATCAGTGTACCAGCTAATGCTGTTGTGAGAGGCTGCGTTCGGCTTCAGTTAATTTTTTTTGGAGATTCTTTCAACAATTTGCCCATTTCATGATGGGTGATTTATGAGCACACCTGCCCACACTGTGCTGTTGTGTTCAGCAGTTTTTGAGCAAAGACGGGATGAACTCCCCCCATCCCCCCCCTTCCCCATTCATCCAAGCTCTCCCTGAGTAACTTGTTTCCCTGTATGAAAAGTCATCAAAGAGAAACATTTTGTCAATGTAAAAGAGGTGGAAAAAATGGCAGAAGCACTAAAAGGCATCAAAACTGATGAGTTCAAAAACTGTTTTGAGTGGAAAAAATACCTCGATAGCTGTATTGTATCAGAGTACTTTGAAGGTGACTGAAGTTTAAACAATACACACACAAGTTTTTATAAATAAATTCCTGGTTTCTTTAGGTCATACATGTGGAAAAATGTAAATATATAACATCCAGGCAATCAACACCTGGATGTAGCCTTTTCATCACTAATAATGCAATCTACTATTTTTTGCTATTGCAAGTAAAACATTTCTGAAAAAAAATCATTGTAAAAATCAAGACAGGAATGTCCTACGACAAATACTTGAAAGAACATGCATTATACGCAAGCCATGGCTGAGCACACCATGCACCTGAAGATACGTCTGTCTAATGCCATATCCCCCCGCATGCCTTCCCCCAAGATGCCATCACTTTAGGTCATCTACTTCTTCCTGCGACACAGCAGTCAGCCCTGTTTCCCAGCTACTCTGCTGAGGATAATTTCCAACTCAAAGAGAATATAACAAGGATTCATCAGGCTATCATCTGTTCAGAGTTCTGGAAGAGTTTTTTAGGCTGGAGGTTATTCCAGAACTGATCTATGTGTGTTTACACGTATACTGAGTATGGGTGAATATAGTAAAGAGACAGAGCGCACAAACCTTGAAATCAGAGTTGTCAGCATCACCAGTTACTAGCTGTATGGCCGAGGGCAAACCATTTAATCTATCTAGAACCTCAAATTCCTTGTGAATAGAATAAGCATTAATACTATATCCTGACAAGATTGCAAACAGACCACATAAAAAATTTGTAAGTAAAGCATTTAGGACAGTGCCTGGCATGCAAAACATACCTTTATAAATGATTATTACTAGTTATTTTTATTATCATGAATATTAAGCATCCCGATCCTTAGAAAGATAGGAATTATAGGACTCTGTTTTCACTGTCCTTAGCACTACTCAAGGATCTGACTAATAATTTTGAAGTCCAAAATTCAATAATGGGTAGAGAAGCAATACCATCCTCTAAAAGGAAGAAATAAAGGATGTCAGTTTATTTACCGGTAGAATGGGTAAATATCTCGCAGGATTTTTGTGAAGCTCAAATCGCACGATACATGTGAAAGCACTACTTTACTATTACCTGCAGCCAGCATCATGGACAGGTAAATAATCACAGACTCCATTTCTCCCCCATTATAACTGGACAGTAGGTGGCACTCTTGCATCACTTTAGAATTTTAAAAAGCTTGTAAGCACACAAAGGTGTTATATGTACAGCCATGTGAATTTTTTTCTTCCTTCAACAGATATTAAGTGGGTCTCTACAGTAAGTAAAGCACTATGCCAAGTGGCCAGAACAAAATTTCTTTGGAACCCAAGACTTACTGCTAAGAGAAGCAAGGCACAGTCAGGGACCTACACCTAACATCTGTAAAGTCAATGCCTACATAGCTGTATCACAGTGGTAAAGAGTAAGAAAATGTATATTTGATAACACAGTAACTTAATACAAGTCTAGGTATCTCATTTGACTTTCATAAGCAAGTCAGATTAGTTATGGAGATATTACACTGCTTTAGAAAGAAGTTAGAACACTGTCAAAGATAATTTCCTTCAAAGCACTTATTATAATTCGTACTTTTTAAATTTTTTTGTACAATTCTATTTATTTATTTATTCATTCATTCAACAAATACTTATTAAGTGTCCACTACATGCCAGGCACTGTGCTGGGTTCTGGGAATAAAGCAGTGAACATAACAAAGATTCTTATCCTTGTGAAGCCTACATTCCATCACTACTAGCATACTGCAACTTTCTGAAAACAAAAATCATAGAAATGGCACTTACTTCATGTAGGGCTGAGTTTTAAGAGCTTACAGTATTAAAATCTCACAAGATGCCTACTAGATGTGTATCTCCACATTACAAAGGAGGGAGAAACTGACTATATAACTTATTCTACCTAGGCCATAAAACTCGTAGAGTAAGTAGAATAGCCAGACTTCGAGCAAAGACGGTCTGGCCCCCAAGTTCATGCTCTTAACCACTAGGCTATGCTCTAGAAACAAATGATAAGGTAAGCTGCTTAAACTCGGGCAATGCCTGGAGACTTCTGCCTGAAACTACAGAGAACTGGAATACCCAGCTGTGAATGGTAACTGATTGCTTCAGCAGGCAGAGGCATGTGCCCGTGAAGCTGGGAAGTCCCTGTACAACTCTGGCCTGCCTGGGCTCACAGCCCACACATCCTCAAAAACAAGCGTTCAAGGAGAAGCCCTGCTCTTCGGTGACCCCTCTCCTTGTGTCCTTGCTCAAACCCCTAACAGAAAGTTCCTTCGGTTGCCTCCCAATGCTGTCTGTCCCTCCGTAAGATCTAAATCCAACTTCAACATTACCATGTACACAAAACACATTCTGAAACACATCACCCACGTCCTTCTCTTCGCATTCTTACTCCTTTTCTCTTCTTTCTCTACTCAGGAAAAGAGAGTAAAACAGTGGGGACAAAGAGTGCTTGGGGGCAAGGACTGAGTCCAGCCAGCCCCTCGCCCCTCATATTCTCGTTTATGATGACTCATTGTATGTACGAGACTGTGTTAAGACTAGAATTCAGCACTGAATCCCAAATGGAAAGAGCTTACATTCTGTAAGACGGGATAAGACAACTACACAAAAAATTATAGAAGAAAAAAGTACAATAATTGCTACCGAGAGAGAGAGAGAGAGAGAGAGAGAGAGAGAGAGAGAGACAGAGAGAGAGAGAGAGGCACAGAGGCAAAAAGGGATGACTGGGAGGCTTGGAAAAGACTTCATGAAAGAGATGTCAGTGGATCTGGAATCTGAACAGTAGACCAAGTTTCTACCAGCGGAAAATTCAGGGATCTCTGTAGGCAAAAGGAAAGCATGAACACACGCCCTGAAGGGCAAAAGGGAGGAGTCATTAGGCTAGAGCACAAGTCAAAATATCTAAGAAGGGGACAGTTTGGGGGCTACACCTCCACAAAAAGGAGGCGCTGAAAGCCGAGCCACGAATCAGGGAATGTCTTCGGTCAGAAGCTGGGGTTACTGAGGAGGGAAGCAAGAATTGCGAGCTGTGAAAACAAGTCTGTCTGCCATTCCGTCTTTACCTCTCACACTGTCCTGACTACAACACCCTCCTCGTCACCGCTGACTCATCGGGCTGGGCCAAGCACCTTTCGTATTCCCACTCTATGCTATGCCTATCACCATAATCACATTTACGTGCTTTTTATAATCATGGGTTACCGTGAAAGATTAAATCCTTGACATCATGAAGCATATCATTAATTTTTGTGGTCCCAGCACTTAGTGTAATATCTAACCCAACGTATCTCAAATCGACTGTATATCAGAATCATCCAGGAAGCTTTTTTCTGAGTAGGAGTCTCATTCTGTCACCCAGACTGAAGTGCGGTGCCACGCTCACGGTCACCGCAGCCTCCATCCACTGAGCTTAGGTGATCCTTCCTTCCGCCTCAGCCTCCCAAGTAGCTAGAAATACAGGTGTGCACTACCATGCCTGGCTAATTTTCTGATTTATCGTAGAGACAAGGCCTTGCCAAGTTGCCCGGGCTGGTTGCAAATCCCTGGACTCAGGGAATCCTCTCACCTCTGCCTCCCAAAGTACTGAGATGATAGGTGTGAGCCACCACACCTGGTCTCCCAGGAAGCTTTAAAAATACCGATGCCCAAACACTATTCCAATCCAATTAGACTAGAATCTGTAAAAGGTGGATCCAAGTACTGGTATGTTTTAAAAGCTTCCCCATGACTCTAATGGGTAACCAGGTAGAGAAACAGTCGTTTCTAAACTATTGCTAACTAAATTTAAATCCTAGCAGGTGCTCAATAAATGCTTATATATGTCTGTATGTATCAGTGAATGTTTACTGGACGGGTGGGAGGATGGGTGGGTGAAGACAATGAAGGGAGGATCTAGAAGGCAGACGCGGGGCTATTTAAAAAGGCAAAACATTTCCATTTCTTCCCCAACCACCCACAATTTCTGACTTCACTAAGTTCTGAAAACTGAAATCAGAGATGCACAAGCAGTGATGAGGTCATCTCATTTTCCCTCTGGCTTGGGCTTGGTCGGCCTCCCTCCTTCCCGGCACCAGCGGGCATGGATGGGTGTGTATGGGCTCTCACATGTAAACAAACAACTGCTTTTTTTTCCCTTTCCCAAAACAGATACATTACCTGTCATCCAGTTCAATCCTTTTCATACTATGAAGGTGCAAAACAGCGAGTATTATTGCTACGAGAAAAATCACTGCACAACAGACCCCCACACTGATATAGAACACGCGCGTTGACGTGGTTGGCGCTGCGTGGACAGGATCATCTGGAATAAAAATGAGAAGCACACTTAGCTCTTTAAGCAAGAATGACCAGTGCTTTGTGATCCAATGCACAACTGGCATTCTTTTCACAAAGTCTTCCATTTCATGTGCCATTTATTTGATAAGATCAATTACTAGTGGCATGTTGGTGTGTAGGTTCACATGATTTTTTTGATGTTCTTGTCGTAGTTTTTTTTTAGAGGTTTTAAATAAAACTTTTGGGTAATAAGTATGACAGTGCTACACATAAAATATACTATAGCAGTGCTGTCCAACAGAACTTCCCGCAGTGATGAAAATGTTCTCTAGAGTACTCAGTACTCAGTACACAGTACTCAGTACTCAGTACACAGTAGCCCCTGGCCACCTGTGGCCGTTAAGCACTGAAATGTAGCCAGTACAACTACTAGCTACTGCAATGTAGTTAGTGCCATTCATTTCCTTTTAATTAATTTAAGCTTAAAGATCAAAAGCCAAGCATGGCGAGTTCCCATACTGGACAGTAGGCAGATCTATAGATTCTTCATATTTCCTCAGCAGCGAATCCTGGATTCGAGGGATCAGATATCTTTTTGTTGCCAAGGACCACTGACTCACAGGAGAAGGAATGAGCAACAGAGGGACCCACCAGTTTAAGAAAACAATAAACGTTTACTCTTTTGTGCTTTTGAGAGTAAAAGAATTTTGCTTATCTGTTTTTAGATTCTACTCATTAGATAAAATGACACTCAGTTTTATATTATTTTAAAGAAAGAGAAACAAGGCCGGGCTTGGTGGCTCAGCCTGTAATCCGAGCACTATGGGAGGCCGAAGCTAGTGAATTGCCTGAGACCATGGATTCGAGACCCACCCAGGCAACTTGGAGAGATCTCATCTCTACAATAAATCAAAAAAAATTAGCTGGGCATGGCAGCACGTGCCTGTACTTCCGGCTACTTGGAAGGCTGAGGCGGAAGAATTGCCGGACCCAGCAGGTCGAGGCTGCGGTAGCCGGGAGCGGGCCACTGCCCTCCAGCCTGGGTGACAGAGTGAGACTCCAACTCAAAAAAAAACAGAGAGAAGCAAAAAGAAATCTTCAGCAACAGGGAAATAACCCAATGACACAGAGAGACACACACAGAGGTAAACTGAGAAGAAACACACGGAGACACAGATACACATGACAGAAGCAGATAGAGGTCAAGACACACAAACAGAAGCAGGACTGGTGTGGTGAGATCCATGCCAGATGGGATGAGTATATACATTGTCATCCTACCAAATGAAACCTGAGGAATTTGGGGTTTATCCTAAATAAGACAGGGAATCACTGCACGATTCAAGCAAAGAAATGACACGATTCAAACAAAACATTAACTGCATGCTGTGTGAAGAACACTGTGTAGGGAAGCAGGAACAGAAAGCAGGGAACAAGTGAGAAGCTTCCTAAAGTAGTCCCGAAGGAGACAGCAGTGGCTTGGACAAGAGGGCCACAGTGAAGATGAAAAATAAATGGGTTTGGAGGCAGAGTCAACAGAACTTGCTAATGGATTATACTAAGGTAGAAAGAAATTTGGCTTAAGGGACTCCAGATACGGTACCATTACAAAGATAAAAATAAGCAGATCGTGGGATGTGGGAACCAAGAGTTTTGTTTTGTCAAAGTTAACTTGGGAGTACCTAGTCAACATCCACGTAGAGACATTAAAATGACAGTGAGATATACAAGTTTGGAGCTCTGGGGATAGGTCAGGACAAAACATAAAAGTTACAGCTTTCAAAACATGGAAATAAGACATAAGATTTAAACTCTGGGTCAACAAACAATACACCAGAACAGATTAATACAAAGAGATGAAAAGGCTTCTAGGGCAGCAAGACTTGGCTGTAGCTTGCACGAAGGCATGACTTTCCTGAAGAATTACTGCCACAGGAGGGCTGTACAGGCTCAGGAGGATGGAAAAGAAAGTCCCCGAGCAAGTGTTGGCAATGGCATCCAAACACTTCCAGAGCAGGGCAGAAGCTGCTGCAGTGCCGGGCAGATCCCTGCAGATGTGCCCTGCTCAGATGCCTCCGAATTCCAGGCTTGCGAGTGCACTGCCCCCATTTGTTCACACTGACACTTCACCTGCCACCCACAGGTCACCCTTCAGCTCTCAGACGAGATGTCACTTTCCTTAGAAAGCCATCCTCAGGTTCCCAAAATCCCCTGTGTCCACCTTAACATAGCTTGTGACACTGAGTTGTTATCATGGCCTATGGTCTTGTCCATCCCTCCACTACATTGTAAGCCCTGAGAGCAAGGCCTATTGGCTCACAGTTTAGTCCCCAGCCTCAGCCATACCACCTGGCACATTACAGACTCTCAATAAGTGCTGGATGAATGAATGGATAAACAGAAAGAGAGGGAAGGAGAAAAGCAAGAAAGAGATGCCAAGAATATGCAATATTAGCCGGGTTTGGTGGCTCAGCCTGTAATCCCACGCCCTGGGAGGCTGAGGTGAGTGGATTGCCTGAGCCCGCGGGTTCGAGAACCGCCTGGGCAACT